>NC_091379.1:4280232-4462732 GCF_038502225.1 Cherax quadricarinatus
TTCGTAACATCACGGCTAACAAGGGAGCATATCTATAAAGTAGCTGGGATTATCTTAAGTATACTACAGAGTAACACTACACTATTGACGCATCAACAGACACAAAACCGGGGCCGGAATTGGGAATTTTGTGTGTAAAGGCCGACACAAGACGCAAAATTGACGTTGATTAGCTTAGGTAAGGTTTGTCAGGAAGCGGCAAGTTTTTCCTGACGCGGGTCTTAGTCATATGATGATCCATAGCTGGAACTTTTGCTCACCGGACCGAGGCCTTTCGCTGGCTTACCGGTCCACCCCTTTAAAAATTATGGTTATGTTTATAACCATTTTAACTAGGTATTGACGTTGAGAATTTTATGTATAAGGGCCGACTTCACAAGAGGGCGACTGATATTAAGTATAATACCGATACATGTATATAAGCGATAGTTACCTAACGTTGCATAAATGTCTTTATTTACCTAAAGTTGACATCCTTAAAGGCTCGAGAAAGGGTTTGATAGTTTTGGCAGAGGACCAGATTATTATAAGATATTATGGGCTCTAGGATGACAGAAGAGAGCATTGTTAGTGTCAGCAGCAAGATGGTAAACCCTTCTTTTATGTTCTTTAAAGTCTCTAGGGTAGGAAGCGACTGGTTTCATCACAGTATTGGAGATGACAGAGCGATTAGGCAATGGACTAGACACAGGAAGTGTCAGTGGGAGAAGTGCGAACCAGATTAGTACGAAGTGTTACTTTGATGAATCGTAATTGTAATATCTAGAGGACCGCGGGTATTGTTTAAGATTTTGTAAATTAGAAATATTGGGAAGGCAAAGTACAAAAGTTTATACACGAGAAGCAAGCTTGGGAGATAGGAAGGTCAGTTTAGCGAGAGGTCATGTACATTGTGAAATTAAGAACGTAGACGAGACCAGAGAATGAATTGTGTAGATACACAACCCGGACATAGGAGACAGAACTTAGGACGACGTTTCGGTGATGTAATCAGTCCATCAACCTTGATGCACTGAATACATCATTTCACTACTACACCTGCTGCCTGCGTATTTGACTGAAGCAGCCTACTGTGTAGACGAAACGTTTCATCAATAAACATACCCAACTGTTGCACATGTGACTGAATTATCAACTTGTCGACATGTTATACCATTTTCAACACTGGTTCAAATTAGACCGAAACGTCATAAGTTTGTCCTGTGTGCGGGTTATTTGTGTATTGTACCAGTCAACGAATTTACTCGAATTCTTCGCAATTCCTTCTCTCATTGATTCTGGTTTCTCTTGATCCAAGGAACTAGTGCTGTTGTTCCGTTCCAGGCTCTGACTCGTACAGGTTTAGCGCCTCCCCATGAACATGCTGTACATTTTTCTCCCATAACATTTTTTCACACCATCTTCCTAACCCTCCCGTCACCCCTCCGTAGTGTTGCTCCCCTCACCTCTCCTCCGTAGTGTTGCTCCCCTCACCTCTCCTCCGTAGTGTTGCTCCCCTCACCCCTCCGTAGTGTTGCTCCCCTCACCCCTCCGTAGTGTTGCTCCCCTCACCCCTCCGTAGTGTTGCTCCCCTCACCCCTCCGTAGTGTTGCTCCCCTCACCCTTCCGTAGTGTTGCTCCCCTCACCCCTCCGTAGTGTTGCTCCCCTCGCCCCTCCGTAGTGTTGCTCCCCTCACCTCTCCTTCGTAGTGTTGCTCCCCTCACCTCTCCTTCGTAGTGTTGCTCCCCTCACCCCTCCGTAGTGGTGCTCCCCACACCCTTCCGTAGTGTTGCTCCCCTAGCCCCTCCGTAGTGTTGCTCCCCTCACCTCCTCCGTAGTGTTGCTCCCCTCACCTCTCCTTCATAGTGTTGCTCCCCTCACCCCTCCGTAGTGTTGCTCCCCTCACCCCTCCGTAGTGTTGCTCCCCTCACCCCTCCGTAGTGTTGCTCCCCCTCACCCCTCCTTCGTAGTGTTGCTCCCCCTCACCCCTCCGTAGTGTTGCTTCCCCTCACCCCTCCGTAGTGTTGCTCCCCCTCACCCCTCCGTAGTGTTGCTCCCCTCACCCCTCCGTAGTGTTGCTCCCCTCACCCCTCCGTAGTGTTGCTCCCCTCACCCCTCCTCCGTAGTGTTGCTCCCTTCACCCCTCCTCCGTAGTGTTGCTCCCCTCACCACTCCTCCGTAGTGTTGCTCCCCTCACCCCTCCTTCGTAGTGTTGCTCCCCTCACCCCTCCTTCGTAGTGTTGCTCCCCTCACCCCTCCTTCGTAGTGTTGCTCCCCTCACCCCTCCTTCGTAGTGTTGCTCCCCTCACCCCTCCTCCGTAGTGTTGCTCCCCTCACCCCTCCTCCGTAGTGTTGCTCCCCTCACCCCTCCTCCGTAGTGTTGCTCCCCTCACCCCTCCTTCGTAGTGTTGCTCCCCTCACCCCTCCTTCGTAGTGTTGCTCCCCTCACCCCTCCTTCGTAGTGTTGCTCCCCTCACCCCTCCTTCGTAGTGTTGCTCCCCTCACCCCTCCTTCGTAGTGTTGCTCCCCTCACCCCTCCTTCGTAGTGTTGCTCCCCTCACCCCTCCTTCGTAGTGTTGCTCCCCTCACCCCTCCTTCGTAGTGTTGCTCCCCTCACCCCTCCTTCGTAGTGTTGCTCCCCTCACCCCTCCTTCGTAGTGTTGCTCCCCTCACCCCTCCTTCGTAGTGTTGCTCCCCTCACCCCTCCTTCGTAGTGTTGCTCCCCCTCACCCCTCCTTCGTAGTGTTGCTCCCCCTCACCCCTCCTTCGTAGTGTTGCTCCCCCTCACCCCTCCTTCGTAGTGTTGCTCCCCCTCACCCCTCCTTCGTAGTGTTGCTTCCCCTCACCCCTCCTTCGTAGTGTTGCTCCCCTCGCCCCTCCGTAGTGTTGCTCCCCTCACCTCCTTCGTAGTGTTGCTCCCCTCACCTCCTTCGTAGTGTTGCTCCCCTCACCTCTCCTTCATAGTGTTGCTCCCCTCACCCCTCCGTAGTGTTGCTCCCCTCACCCCTCCTTCGTAGTGTTGCTCCCCTCACCCCTCCGTAGTGTTGCTCCCCTCACCCCTCCGTAGTGTTGCTCCCCTCACCCCTCCGTAGTGTTGCTCCCCTCACCCCTCCTTCGTAGTGTTGCTCCCCTCACCCCTCCTTCGTAGTGTTGTAATGAATGGTGGGTGATGGTGGTCGTGAATGGGAGGAGAAAGTATTATATAACTAGGTTAGATTGACTCTTGAACGTTCCTCTTCACTCCTCCGTTGCGCCTTGTAAGTAGAGAGGAGCAGCGACTTGTGGTTCAACACGCTCACCATTCAAGGGTGAGGTAAATGGCTCTTGATCTCAACCTGATTGCATCCCGCTCCCCAAGTTCTGTAATTACCTATTTGTAGCTACAGAAATGCTGTACCTACACCTGTCTTCATTAATTTCTTTATCGTATATATTTTAAAAATTTCCAGTGATTGTAGCGCTTACTGGCTTGTGTAATACATTCCACTGATATACCACTCCGGTATGGATTTAGCACTCAAGAATAAGATAATAATATATAATATAAATAAAAGTATCAGTCACTGCCTACACACATGATGCTCTAGCTGCGCCCACAAAGGATTCTCGGTGACACTCGTGCAAATTTCAGTATTTCTGGGTCAAGCTCAGGCACCTCGTTGCCCTACTTATCGTGATCTTTTTTTTTTAATTGCTTATTTGTGGGTAAATAAAAAAAATGTGTAATATATATATATATATATATATATATATATATATATATATATATATATATATATATATATATATATATATATATATATATATATATATATATATAATTATTGTGTGTGTGTGTTTAGCGTAACTAAAAATGAAAAACATTGTAAGTTAAGAGGAAGTGTTAGACACTGACTTCGGGTACCTGGTAAGAAAACTAACGTATTGAACACTTAATATATGCGCAAAGTTAAATATCTCATTGTACGTATATAGAGTTCAATCCTTATATTAGGTAGTGTACAGGTGACATGCAACCCTAATGGTCCTCGTGTAGTCGATTTGCTTTAAGTCAAACAGCACAACCAACTAAATGGAGACAAAGGAACAAGGGTAGAGATAGTTTATCTCATTTCTGGCTACTGCTAAGTAGCAATTCATTTCTCTCGCTCTGTTTCTTTTTAGGGTGGAGTGTCAAACCTAGCTCCGGTAAGCCAGTGAACGTTTTACTGATCATTGGCTGTCATTTAACCAAGACTTGTCAGCAGGAGACGCTTCTCCTGGTTTCTGATGAATTAGACCCTCAACTATTTGTCCCGCACTCAGTACTACATTTCAGTTACTGGGAACGCCTCGGTAGTATGTATTAGCTGGAGATGTACCACCCCATTCTGAAATGAAATGTTTATGGATTTAATAGTGATATATATTATATATATATATATATATATATATATATATATATATATATATATATATATATATATATATATATATATATATATATATATATATATATATATATATATATATTATATATATAATTAATATATTTAACTATTTCATGACAGCAATAACGACTATCCAAGTGCGAAACTGAAGTATGCTGGACATTTTCCTCTGGTAAGATTGATTTTTTTTTTCAGTTTCATGAACCTGTAACCAGGCTGAGTGATGCCACATACACCACTGGTACACCACTGGTTATATAACCAGGTGTGGTGTGTGGGACTGGCCTTCGCTTCACGTACAAAGTCACAATTGATGGATGAGCCAGGCTCTTTATCTTGCCATCCTGCTCTGCTTTGTTACCCACTGAGATTGAATTACACGTTATTTAATATGTGGAGATGGTGTGGGGGAGGGTAGGTGTTTGACCAGTTGTACTGGTTGGTGTGGGGGGGAAGGGGGGGTGTTTGACCAGTTGTACTTGTTGGTGTGGGGGGAGGGTGGGTGTTTGACCAGTTTGGTTGGTGTGGGGGATAGGGTGCGTGACTAGTTGCACTGTTTGGGGTGTTGGGGAGAGAGGGTATATGACCGGTTGTAGGTAAGATAGTTGAGGTGTCGTCAGTGAATGGATGGATCAAAGTCGGACCTGCCTAGTATTGGCCGGTAGATCTAAAAGTTTATATTCGTTGTATGTTCACAATCTGTGTAAACTTTTGTGTTTTTTTTTCTTTTCAGCGTTGAATTTTAGAACTCCAGACGAGCCTGGCGCAAGGCCGGGTTCTGGGAGTAGAAAAACTCCTAACTCATCGAAGGTATATCAGTTGGTTAACACCCTGGTAGCTATTGTTCAGAGAAAGGGGGTAACTCCAGGAGAGGCCTTGTGCATCCACTCCTCTGTCAGGTAGATGGTAGTATGTACCACCAGCCTATTAGAATGCTTAGTCATTAAACACAACAGTATTCCGTTGCCTTAATTATGGAAACAACGTGACTTAGCAGAAGAGACGCACTGCATGTGACACTTCAGAAAGTTAATTAATATTCTTGCAAGAATCTTGCGGGATCGGTAGATGCAGTGGTGTCGACTGCAGTGTTACCTTAGTATACCTTACCTTTGATTAATTAGTCATGTGCAGCATCTTGGTATCTTTACTTGTAGACGTTTCGCCATCCAGTGGCTCAGTGCAGTGAATGACATAATTAAATTATTTTTTCAACACCAGCCGTCTCCCACATAGGCAGGGTGACCCGAAAAAAGAAAGTTTCCCATTTTACATTTCCTAATTTGTATAGGTGGTGTTGCTAGCCCCTTGCTCTTGGCATTTTAGTCACCTCTTATGACATTCGTGGCTAATGGAGGAAGGATTCTTATCTATGGAAGATGAAGTAATCGTCCCTCAGTTAACAGGTGATGAGCACCGTAGTTTTGAAGACTACGGTTCCAGGAGTTTTATTCTATTCTTGGCCATGAGCCAGGCTCGTCTGGTGCTTGTCTGGTTAACCAGGCTGTTGCTGCTGCTGGTTAGTGTGTATATTTAACAGTATAATGGGAAAAAATATTTGATAAATATGACCCGTAAGAGTCGTTTATATCAATGGTAGAATATACCGATAAATATATTAATAAGACACACTGGTTTAAGACATTTTCGTCCAATAGGGACTTATCATTTGATAGCTTTTGGTACTGTTAGTTAGGACGTTTCCGTAAGCCGCGTATTGTCTTACAAATAACAGGCACATAGGAGAGAGTAGTTTAAGACGTTTCGGTACGAATTGGCCCATTTAAATGGTCCACGTCGAACCGAAACGTTGTCATAAGCTTCTCTCACCTATGTACGGGTTATTTGTGTATTGTTCCAGTACCGGTATTGTGCCTCTTTGTTCTTTATTGTCTTATTAACTGTAAAGGCCATACAAAACCCCGAGTAAAAAAAAGGTAGCACATAGTAGCGGCAGCTGGATCCTACCATTGAGGTAATGTTATATAAGTAAATCTTTGTGAGAGAAGCTGCCCAACCTAGCCGGTATTGTGCCTTTGTGTTTTTTATTTTCAAATCAAATCAAAGTTTATTCTCTAAGGATTACAATGCGGGGTTTACAGATTTTGGTTATTGTGTGGTTTACATGTAATAAAATACTAATTACAGAGGGGGCCACAAGAACACCTAGCAAGGCTAGGCATTTCGGGCAAACTTACATTTTCGTAACCCTAAATTATTACAAATTGTGGAGTAAGTTGACTAAATAATAAGTGACTAAATAAGGGTTATACAGAACCTCGAGGAAACAAACCAAGGCAGTACATAGTAGCGGCAGCTGGAGCCTGTCATTTAGGGAACGTTAAATAAAGAAAAAAATAAATCTTTGTGAGAAGCTGCTCAGCCAAGCTACTTCAAGTGGGTTAACACGCGCTCACTCATTCATACTTCCCCGGGACGTATGTAACCAAGTTGATCACGAACCACGCACTTCAAGGGAAGTGCCTTTGTGCTGCTGAAGGGCTCTTGTTCCATGGAATTGTTGCTGCCCTTCCTCTCGGATCACATCTCATTACCTCCCATTCCCCGAGTGTTGAATGAGTTTTACGGGTTTAGCGCTTCCCCGCTAGCTTGTTAGCTAATTAAATGCTTTTAGCCCATTTACGAGGTGGACTAGAATATTCAGGGGGAAGCACTAAACCTGTATGGGTCATACAGCACCCTGGAAATGGGAGATAATCAAGTTTGATCCTAAGGAGAGAGAGAGAGAGAGAAAAAGAGAGAGAAAGAGAGAGTAAGAGAGAGAGAGAGAGTAAGAGAGTAAATAGATTGTCAATAAAGCTAGGGATCCTTAACCTTGTCAAACCCTGTTTAAAAAAAAAAAGAGGGGGGGGACTTCATTTCCTTAATCAAGAACTCTTGACCAGCATCAAGGTACTTCACCTAGAAGGGTTAGAAGTTGAAGATTATTTAAATCAAGGATAGCGCCTGGGGAATAAGAGGTAATCTGATTCGATTTAGGGAAAGGGTGGATTAGTCCAGTTCCTTGTATCGAGAGCCCTAGAAGGCAGGAGCTGAAAAGAATAGGAAAGTTTGCATGTGTTCAGTAGTTAGTCAAGACTTGAGACACATACTTGGTAAGTGGGACTTGGCAGAATTTTTAGAAGGATCAATGAGTTTTAACGATTCAGTGGGATTTTTAATTTGAGTTAAGGTAATCTGAAATTATATTGATTTTTTCTTCTGTGTGTGTGTTTGTGTTTTTATTCTTTTTATATTGACAAGAATGCAGAATGTTAGGGTTCCAGATTTTCACTAAATATTGCATACTACTGTGACCACGAACGTTTTACAGTACAAATTACGTTGGAATGAAAAATGTAAAAAAAAATCGTTGGTTTCTATGTGTACACAGTAAACTAGTTGAGTATGCTGATGAGAATTGTTCGGTGGGCAGATTTCTAGCACGTGTTTCAGGGTGATGTTAGAGAAACTAGACACAGTGTCTTTTTAATTGCATAAATTAGCGAACTAGATGCGTATTAAGGCACTTTAGTTGGAGTAATTGTTTTTTTCTATTTTTGTACACTCGTATTTGTATTGAGTGAAGTACTGGCAGTTAACTGATATCACCAAATACTGTGATCACCTAACTCACAGCACCGGCTATTGTGATCGATCAACTAGCCTCGCCTGCTCGGCTGGCTACTCGCATGACTAAATGATCTCATTCTTTCACCTCAGGACCTCTATCCATTCCTATAAATACCCATGTCTTGTTCTTTGTGAATTGATTCATTCCCTGTTGGACAAAGCGTCTGTACAGTAAAACTCCATAACCCGCCTTGTCTCACTTGCATACTATTAGTATACTCTCATTGTATTACCAAAAATTACGGGCAGTTAGATCAAAGGCGGGATCAAAGGTGTATATACCGACAAGCTGTTGCACATGGCTGTTATTCATCAGCTACTGTCAGGGGTGGATGGACGCTGCGAGGCAGCAGGTGTTCAATGGGTAGGGACGGGTCTAGGCAAAGTTAGTGGGGCAGATTATGTGCTTGTGGAAAACGTTGACAATGGGGGCTAGACACGCACCCATGGCTTCCGTTATTCAGCTCTGATTAGGAGCCACAATATTCAGTGCTGCTTGTTTAGCTTTGTCAACGCAGTTGCGTGTTGGAGGGTACAGATGCCAGATGGAAATTATTAATGTTCATTGAGGTTGTGCTGAACCAGTAAGAATCATACAGATTTTAGGTCAGTGAAAAGTATGGGGACTATCAATTTCGTCCCAAGAAAGGGAAGATTAGCTTTAATTCTGTGGAATCTAGGTTGGGAACCCCTATGCGGTCCTGGATGCTCTGGAAAACAAGCTAACAAGTCAGAACCTGACCAGCCGGGCTGTGGTTCGTACGTCAGTTTGCGTGCGGCCAGCAGTAACAGCCTGGTTGATCAAACCCTGATCCACCACGAGGCCAGGTCTCAGACCGGGCCGCGGGGGCGTTGACTCCCGATACCTTCTCCAGGTATACTCCAGGTTCTCCAGGTATACCTGTGAGATGTCTGCCTAAAAGATGTAGTCGATTCCGTGGTTCATTGCCCATGTGACCTAGTCCCAGACCAGGCTTCCTGGATGATGGTGACGACGAGTCTACTCCGTCACTATCACGGGATAGTGACACAGACCACAAACGTGAGAGCGAGGAGGATATTTGAATTCACAGTTGTGATGTGGTAGCTGCTGGCGGTGCATTAGCACTGGGATTCAAGTAAACGAGGGAGTAACATGAGGTCAGGTTGGTACCAGACACGCAGACGGCTTCCCCCGTGTCACTCTTGTTGGGTGTTGTAATGCTGCTGTTGAATTACTTAACCCTCCTCACATGTTACTGATGAGTTGGTGATTGTGAGGGATTAGTGTGGGAGCACTGCTGTGAGGGAGGAGAGAGGAAGTGTGGGAGTATTGCTGGGAGGGGAGCGAGGGAGAATTGTGGGGAGATATCGGTAATGGTAAGGGTTGTGTGGGGGAGGATAAGTTGTACTCTTGTACTGAGTATTATGCAGTGAGGCAGAGATTGTGTAGATGTATATGTTAATGCTAATAACCATTGCTCCGCTGCCCGGGCTCAGACCAGGCTTCATAAATAAAAATGTCAATATTACAACACTGAATTATTTAGAAATAAGAAAATTAACTGCATATTGATTGTAAGTACAACTTTGCAAGGTTTGTAATCCTAAATGCTGTATTATTAACTGGCTAATCTAAATGGTTAAAAGAGGACGTCAATTTGAATAGAAGATCATTGGTCAAAAATGGTTTCCCTTACTGGGACTTGTCAATCTTAAACCCAAGTCTAACAGATTTGCTTCTACCTAATTTTGGGACATTGAATTTGAATCTGAGCTTAGTTTTGTTCCAACAGGTACAGTTTGTGAAATAGAACACCACGGTGAACAATTTCACCAAGACATTTATATGGAGATATATCAGGAAAACCTGCCTGTCAGTTTGATGGGTTGACAGCTACTGCTGGACACTACTGCAGGAGAACGATACTGAACATAAGTGATAGTCTGGAAATTGTAATGTGTATGTGTGTGTGATTAAGTCGGAATAAACAGAAAGATGAACGCTGTTTAACACTTGGGATTTCTTTAGCACTTTCCCCATGAACGTAATATAATGAGTTGTTCACCAGTTTTGAGTACTGGTCGTGTCCGTCTTCGGTTATATTTGTGACTAAAACAGCGTATCATCTAGGAATATGAAAACACTAGTTGCAGAACAAATTTAAATTTATTGCAACAGCGTTTCCGTGTAAAACTTCATGACATGATTATAATAATGGTATACAATACCGACAAGTATGTTAGCAAGACGTGTTCCAGACTATGGAGTTGAACACTCGCATCCAGGCTGAGGGATTGACCACCTCAAAACTACGAGCTTGACCTTATCCTCTCCACTGCTTCTGCCGTCTCCTCTGTATTTGACGGAAGAAACCCACTGTTTAGGCGAATTTTTTCGGAAATGGATATCAAACTAGATCTGGAGCGGAGAAAAATGATAATATACACGTGGAGAGTCCTTGAGGGCCTAGTCCCAAATCTGAACACTGCCTTGATACTGGTGAAAAAAATTGATCCTAGGTATTGACTTTCTCGGAACAGATGTGAATACCATCCATCCCCAGGAGGGCGCTGATTATGATTGGGATAATTCGTTTTTCAACAAGAGATGACTCGGGTATTAATTGGATGGATGAGCAGTCGTGTAGTGTTAAATTAATTGGGTGGTTCATCAGTCTGGCGTCTGGCTGGGGTTAGTGGCTACACAAGCCAATTAGTTCGTGGGGTCGAGTCGCAGCTAGTATCCTTTAACTCTTAAATTACTCTAGCCAGCATTGCTAGCTTCTGGTCTCTTGGGCTCATAACTTAATCTACTCTTTAAAACTGTTTGAATTTATTTCCAACTTTATCATGTAGTTGCAATGAACGTCTGGTCATGGACTGACAGTTTTAATGCTCATTATCCAAGGACTCCAATGGAAATAAGCCACTTAGTCTGACATGTTTGGGTTACCCTAGGTTCTCTACACATGCTGCTATGTATGATAATGTATATAACTGTATTTGTGTATACCTGAATAAACTTGCTTATTTACTTGCTTGACGTAAGTGATGTAGTGGCCGGATCATGTAAGGACGTGCTTCGAGATACTTTGCAGTGCTGGCCATAGCCTGGTGAGACATCCACGCCATGTTTTATACCTTTTGATAATTAAGATGTTTATATGCTCTCCTTGTGTATTCATTGATTGTACAGGAAACTGAACTGTAATAAATGTGACTGCTGTAATAAGCAGTCACACTGCAAGCGGAAGTGCAGCATTGAGATACTCTTCGTCACAAGGTGTACGTTGATAGACCAAAACTACCCAAGGAAAGACTACCGTCCTGTCACACCGGTGTAAAACGTAGGTAGTAGGTTGTTAGAAAAGAAACATCCAGGGAGGTACCACTATGTCAGAAGAGTGGTAAATAGTAGACAGCAACCATCTGTAAGGGGGACTACGCTTCTTTTACACGAGTATGTACAGATAGCAGGTTAGATGACAGCAACCGCCGTAGGAATAGGAAATAGAAATTTAGAAATGTTCTGTATTTTGACAGGATTAGTTTTTTTTTTTGTCATGCCCATGAAACATTACACGTAAATGTGGCTAATATTTATTCACTGTACTCATCCCTGTGCTTTACTTAATACTTGTTCCTGTCATATTAACTTGACAATTTAGGTGGCCTGGCCTGAAACATAAGTTGCTGGGGTAATGATTCTTGGAATTATTTACACGTGAATAAGTTACTCTATCGTTACTAGAATAATTCACAATTATCTCACATTTTGTAAAGGAAACTTGTGCTTCCCTGTTCATCACGGACCATTATCACGTTAAGACAGAGAGGAATGATCAGACAATCAGAAGACAGGGCATGAGAAGACTTGAGGAAATCAGAAAACAGGGCAGGTGAAAAGAGTAAGAGAAAACCCAGATTACAAGATTTGGGGAAGGGAGTCAGAGGACATGTCAAGTGATAAGGTGAGGAAAGTTAAAAGATAAGTGGAGGAAAAATCGCACATTGCAAGTCAGGAGAAAATATGAGGCTAAAGCCAAGACGAAGTTTAGTCACGAGTGTTCTAAAGACTAGAGCAGTTGGTAGTGTATATGGAAAGTTAAACGAAGGTGAGACCATGGTTCACATTAAAATTGTTGTATTAGGGTCGATTCCGCAAGACGGCGTCTCTGAAGACTTTCCCTTACGTATATTTCCAATTTAAGGAATCGTAAAACCCGTGGTCCTCTGGATATTGAACTTTCATTTCATGCTAACATACTCTTCATATCAGTTTGGTTCCTACGTCTACCATCAATATTCTCGGTGCCTACTTGCTCTTCCTGCCATCTTGCCCTCGAGCGCATAGATGATGTACCCAGTTATATTAAATAACAAAATGGAGAACTTCTGAAGGTTGCTTAAGGGTTGTTCACGCCTTGAATATGCTTAGGATCGATTGCAGTTTTTACGAGTCAATAGTGAGGGTGGTTGGTTGACTAGTGTGTGGTAATGACATACAGTACATTGTGCTGCATGCGTCAACTAAGTAGCGTTGTGCAGGGCGTAGCACGCACCACGTGTCTGGCTGAAGCACGGTGTGAAATTGTGGCCACGTTGTTGGTACTGTGTTGAGGCGGGGCCGGGGGGGGGGGGGTCCTATATGTCTCCAATCACACTTTGCGGCCAAAGGGCATTGATTGCTTTAGAGAGATTTGTAGAGGGTTAAGTGGGGGGAAAGGGAAGAGGGAGAGAGAACTTCTAGAATGAGAGGGCAAAAAACAAGGAAGTTGAGGTGAGAATAGGGAGAGAAAAATTAAGAAAAGAATGGAGAGAGACGAGTAATGATTGAGACAAAAGAGATCGAAGGATGGAAAGAATGGTGGTAGAGAGCAAAGAGAGGGAGGTGGAAGTAATGAACGAAAGGGTCAGTGTAGTTATCAAGGAGGCTGGTACTGAATCATCTCATCTGTAATCTTAATTCTAGAATCACTGTAGTTAGATTTTTTTTAATGCAAGTTTATTGGCCAGTTACAATGCGGACCCAACACTGAAATGCATTACACAATTTAGATCTTGTGTTTGTTGAGCAATTTATTTTGACATCCGTGCACATAAAGACTGTTAAAGTTAGGTATGTGTAACACTTGAAATTGAATTAATGTGATCTTATAATATTTTACTTAATAATCCCTCCCCGTGCTGTGGTAGTGCACGAAATCGTGATGTTGAGTATGAGTGTACTTGTAAAACGAACGTTAGCGTAAGTAGTGGACGGAATATTGTGGGGGCTGGGTATGAGTGACAGTAGGCGACCCTGGGTGAGGTGTGAATGGTCTTAGAAGTGAATTTAGGTAGTGGATGGTCTTGGATATGAGAGTGGGCGTAGCACGGCACTGCAGTAGTTCTGGTGGTGGGTGTGGGCCGCCATGTCTCTGGAATGAGATGGTGTATTGAGTTCTACTGGGGGTGGGTGGGTGGGTGGGTCATGTGGGGAAGAGGAAGTTTAAGTGGTTTCACACGGTGAATATTATTGCTGGTGCTAGTTCTCTGACTACAACCACTAATAAACCCCATTCACATAAGCTTTTCCTTGGATAGTTGTATATATAGCATCAGCAGCCTGATGACCAGGAAGTCAAGATGGAAGGCTTTTCCTCAGCTAGGTAAGCTGAGCCTCAGGATGAGAGGCTAGAAGAACCAACGAAATCAGTCACAGGTACATAATTATGACTCACGAAATCGTAATAACACTATTGCAAACAAACCACGGCGCAACCCAGTGGCTTGCGCACTGGCCTGGAGTTTTAGCATTCACTTGCCATGGGGTCTAACCCCACCTGTACCGTAGTTTACATATAATCATGGGTTGTGATGAACAGAGGTGCTGACAGTCAAGACTCGTGACGATTTTTTTTATTACAACAGTCATTGATGTGCAGTTCGCAACATACCTTTAACTGCGATCGCGATTCGCGGAAGCCTTAACACACGTCCTCCTTGACATGATCTCCGCTGTACTTCTCATTGCTATCTAGAATAATTTATTGAAGTTCGATATTTTTTCTCCCCTAGCTTCCGTATACAGTATTTCAATTTCCTTGTTTCACTATGCAACATGATCCTGCCTGCTTTTTTTGGCTTTGCCCTCCAATAACTGCTTCCATAAATACTTGTTTTATAACCTATAAACAGAATGATGCAGCTTTCCTACTTGTCCAATACGAGGGAACAGAATTTACCATTTTTTTTTATCGCTCGAGCTGTGTGTATAAGTGAACGGACGCCTGTATGGTTGTCTTTGAACATGATGCCCAATGTCTGTTAATAAGACACAATGTGCGATTTATGACATTTTATTAAGAAGTTTCGCCCGCTAGGGACTTCATCGATTAAGTCCCTGATGGGCGAAAGTGTTAATTGTTTGTAATGTGTCTGTTAGGCAATGGTACACTTGTTTGGTCGTCGGCTTGTCAGAACACTTTCACTCGTAGTTCTTGGTCAGGTTATCACAGATGTTCATCGTTGTCAGTTTGGTTTCCACCTCGGGACATTTGTGTGCGCACACGGATATGTACACAGAGAGGTGTACGTGTGTACACCCCCCTCCCCATACACAGTTTAAAATAAACTATTGTGGCCTACAATAATTTACTTTACAATTTGTAGGGATCTAAATATTCTTGGCTGGTTGCCAGGTGAGTGAGTCATATGTAGCCTTAAAGACCGTTCAGTCGATAGACTTTAACCAAAATAACCAACCACCCAACCATTTGTATAGCTCCTAAAATGTTATACCGTGGCAAATAACTTGCACGGGTGAGACGATACCTAGACAAGTACACCCAGGATTTCCGTCAGGAGTTGACATTGTGGTAAACCCGCGTCGTGATAGTATTAACGACTGGTTCTTCCCACTCTCCACATCACCTGACTTTGTGTCATCTCACGTGACCTGGATTTACCTAATTCTCGGGAACATGCCAACACTCCGGCCACTGAGTTCAGCACGGATAAGCCAGAGGTGACTGCTGCCGTAGCTCGTCATGGGGCGTATGCTACCCAAGGACGCATCCGAAGGTGTCCCGTAGCTCAGTTGGTAGCACACTCGGCTTACGCTTAGGTCCTTGGTTCGATCCTCCCCGGTACGGGTGGAAGCAGTTCGACGTGTTTCCTTAAGACACCTGCTGTCCCTGTTCACCTAACAGTAAATATGTAGCTGGGTGTTAGCCGACTGGTGTGGGTCGCATCCTGGAAACAGTTAACTTAATTTGCCCAGGGGCTGTCTGTGTAGTGTGTGATTGATGTCAGTTATGGTCTGTATAAGTTGTATCATGTACATGTATTTGTAAAAATAAAGATCATCATACCATAACACCAACTTGCAGCTCCTCCGCCGGAGTGCCACGAAACGTTCCCAGAATCAAGATATCCAGATGTTGCGCAAGTCGATTTTCTAAGTTATTTAATCACAGCTTATATTATGATCAAGACCGTGTCAGGGAATTTTTCCTGGCGAATTCACCAACAGTGATTTGTTAAACTCCCCTGGCATATGCCAAGAAGTGTGTGTGTGTAATATATATGTATGATATAAGAGAAGGAAGAGACAGGGACGAGCAGGAAGGGGGAGGGTTAAGAAAAGGGAAATGGAGAGGCAAAGACTATACTTGGGTAAGATTTACAGGTGACACTGTTGGAGTTGGTTGATAGGTGTAGTGCCAAATGGCGTATGTCATTGTCAACTAGTGCTAGTGTCATAACCAAGGCCTGCTCTGGTCTGTTAATCATCGGTCTCTGTGGCCCTCTTGATGCAAGGCCTAGTCAACCGGGATGTTTGTGCTAGTTGCACGTATCCCACAGCTGAGCCGATCACCATATTATCTTCTGAGAACATATGGGGGGAAGGTTTATTAGTAATTGTGTATGTGTAATATATATATATATATAATATGGAGAGAAGTATTAAGAGTTCTTTGACCTTTCATGCTAAAGTTCTTATACTTAAAGGTTACCTGAAAATTATTTCGGGGTTCACTGCCCCTGCGACCGGCTTCCAGACCAGGTCTCAGTTGATGGCAGCTATGCCTTTCAGCGAGTGTATTTTGTAGTGCAGAACAATAGTCATGAATCAAGAGCTTGATGCAGTAAAATACTAAACCTGTTATGCTTAAGATACCCGTATGATTACCACATTAGGACGCTACTAGGTTTAGTTTGGTAAGGTGTGCCAGGAAACAGAACAAGTGTTTCCTGACGAGTGTGTCATGTGATGACCCGCAACTGGAGCTTTTGGTCATCCGACAGTCCTTCCACTGGCTTCTACACTCCTTTAAAAATTATGATTATAGTACTTATGATAGCCATATATTTGTACGTTACTAGATAGTGATTCTCTGCGTTAAATAGTGTCAGCAGCGGATGCTTAACCAGTTACTGGTCATCATTTGGCACATTAATGCCAGGACAGACTTGTTTTTCCTGACGAATGAACCAGCACCTACAGTAAAATGAAACTCTTCAATACAAGAAGTGGAATATGGACAGGTGGCTTACGTGGTGTCGGAGGGAGGAGAGATTCTCGTGAAAACCAGATGTCGTGTAAACCAGTGGTAGGAAAGCTTGACACACAGGTTGCTGGAGACTTGATGTGGATAGTTCAGTATTGACAGGTCTCTGCTTGGCCTTGTGATAGCTGCCTGAAGACAACACTACCTTGTGTTTATCCATTCGATGTTTCGCAAATTGTACTCGCCAATTTAAGTTTGCACAGTTAGTGTCCTGGTTGTTGGCTCCGCTTCTTGAGCGACCGGCATTACTGGTGTCTGCCCCTCAAGGGAGGTTCCTTGATGCTGGTGAGGGGCTCTTGATCTAGGGAATTGGATCTGTGCTCCAGTTACCTGAATTAAGCCTCGTTACTTCCCCCCCCTCCCTTCCATAGACGTTGTATAGTCCCTCCGGGTTTAGCGCTCCCCCGTAATATTACTGGTTTCTGGCTTCTTGAGAGACCTATCATATTTAAGTTACATTGAGTTTTCATTCATTTTCACATCTACTTAATTCCACTTCCCTAATACCCAGAGACAACAAAAAACTGCTTAGCGCAGCCCTGTGACTTTTCCAACTTTTAATTGTTCCCCACTGTATAATCCTCCGGGTTTAGCGCTTCCCCTTGATTATAATAATAATAATTGTTCCCCAGCGCTCCATAATTGTTAAGTGATCCCCTTTATTTTTTATTTCACCATATCTCTCCTTTACCAAGTTAAATTTTCTCACAATATTCTTAACGCCAATTCTGAACTTCATTGTGAACTTACAAGTAAGATTTTAAGTTTGGCTAGCTTGCATAAATGTGTAAAAACGTGTATGTAACCACAAATAAACACATTTGTAAAAACCACCTCAAGAGGTCTGGAAACGCGATGGCCGACCAACACTGACAAACTTGTAAATCTGCAGGTGTATTGTGTTACTCCTTAGAGAGGTTTCTTATGCCGGCGAGGAGCTAGCTCTTCATTCAAAGACTCGAACCTGCTGTTACTACTAATAATAGTGTTAATTAACATTATTAAAACACAATGAGGTATGTGGCATTTTATCGAGAAGACTTTTCGTTCACCATGGATGAAAAGTCTCAAGAAAATGCCCTGATCCACCGGTATGCCTGGTCAAGGACTGGGCCGTTGAACTTCGGAACTCCCTCCAGGTAGAAACTGCTTATTTTCGTATTTACATGTATAGGTAATTAATTCCATTTATATACAGTAATAATCATCGCTCTTGTTACGAGAATAGGTAAACTTTTGAAGCCATTTATGTATTAGGTTTTTACTTGAAACCCTTGCATGGTTCAACTTGAATTCCTTAACACAGTACTGTCTAGCGTCTTTGGATTATTTGGCTATTTAGCTTCTGTTTCCCCCCTCCTCGTCGTGGTCACTTTAGAGGCTTCCGCAATCCTAGTCTATATGTGCAGTTACTTATTTTGAGTTTACGAGGCTTGAGCTTCGACTCCGGCGTCTTACCTTTACTCTGTGTGGGGTCTCTCGCTCTCTACCTCTTGTTCTTACCAATAAAATTTAACTGCGGGGGTTGAGTTTCTGTTCGTGGCTCCGCCTCCTAACCTTCAGTTGACTAGCAGTCGACCATCATTATCTACTTTTGAAAATGTAATGAGTTTACCCCCGCTACCACTTTTTCTACCTCGTGCTACTTAATATCTCTACACTGGCATTGCATATAGTATATCTACATTGGTAGTGCATTTTCTATGTCACATTTGCGTTCTATCTGCATTTGGTCCCCGAATCGCCTTGAATTTAAGCCTTAAAAATGGAAAGGAAACATTGCAGGGATAAGAACCATTGAGAAGTATACAGCAGAGGGGGATTTCATAAACTACACATGAAAATACACGAAACTCATGTACCTAATCTGCTCATTAAAGTATCGCATTGGGGAGACGCAAGAGGAAATACTTCAGGTTGCTTTTCTTTCCGTCAGGAAACGGAATACTCCTGACACTGGTGTTGATCGGATAAGTGGTTAAGCATCCGCTGCCCTACTTTCACACCATTAAAAAATAAAGCATAGTTTCCCGAGATATTTCTAGATGGTAGAATTTTAGAATAAACCTAATTAAAAGGGGTCGTGGTGTATGTATAATAGTAACATTACACAAATAACCCGCACATAGGAGAGAGTTCTAAACGTCTCTTTCCTATTTGCGGGTTATTTGTGTATTGTTTCAGTCACGGTATTGTGCCTTTTCGTTCTTCATAACTGTAACTTGCCAGGTTCAAACCTAACCTACCAGCAGGTATAGTAAATATTGCTGGAACGAAAGTTGAAGTCTTTCAGGGAGATCATACAAGCTTCTACGGAAGTGCCTGTATAGTTGGTCTGACAGCTTATGTGGGCATGCGGGCTGCATGTAATAGTAGCTTCGTTGGTTTGGCGGGAGTAGGAGCGCTCCTGGAGGCAGTCAGGTATTGTATGTCCTCTGGTTTCCTCTCCTGGCATCCACCTTTGTGATTCCTTGTAGTCTTTGTCTTTTTTGTGTGTGACCCAGTTCCTAGTTAACTATCGTGACACGCTCGGCTCTGGATATCGCCACGACATAAATTTAGCATATTTTGTGTTTTCTGTGAATATAAACCATTGATGGCTTCCATTTTCTGGTGCAGGTCTCTTGATCCAATAAATTGGAACTACACTCTCCTTTCTTGGGTATTTTATACCTTTTATCTCATCGTGATAAAAGCTTGCTGATTTACCTGTGCTGGGTAAGGTGTGTACCGAGTCCGGCATGAGGCCAGGTTTCCCAAGTCACTGCCTGACCAGCTAGGCTATTACTGGCACACCTTAGACGAAACAATTCGGGTATCCTCTTCAGCACTTCTAACTTTAGATTTGAAGAGACACGTGCAACAGTTTGGTATATTCACTAACGAGAAGTTTCGCCTGCTCAGAAGGCTGCAAGAGTCGTGGAGATTTAGGTACGAGGTAATCAGAACCTCAGTCCAAAGAACAAGTGCGAGGTGGTCAGTCCCTCAGCCGGTGTTTAACTCCATAACTGCGATAAGTGAGGCAAGATGATACTTCTAATATTACTCCAACTATATTTGTATATTTGCTGAGAGAAGGTGGAAGTCCGTGTTTCTGGCATAAAACTTACCACAGATTAATTATTTAGATGCATCTAGTCGTTGAACAAAAGGCAAACTATACTCGCTAATTGTTTGTAGGCGACGCCTCTTAATTCTTATATGGCGGTGTTACTGATTTCTGGCCCCTAGGGCCCTAGCATATCTGTTGTTGAAAAACAAACACGCAAGCGCCAGGAGCTGACTCAACCCTTGCAACCACATATAGGCGAGTGCACGTATTGGTATTACAGACCGATTATGACGTGCTAATGACCTGGTACACTTGTGCGCTCTTTAGCTAGGGTTGATCCCTAATTTCCGCAAGAGGTGTAGCGGTAGGATCATTAATATTATGCAACTCTTATATTCATGATTGTATGGCACCACCACGCATGCCTGTATCTGCTATATAATGACTCGTGGGATCATCAAATTACAAGAATAAAAACTATTGAGCACACGAGGAAGAAAAACGATAATTATATAATGTAAGTTTGTAAGATTTGCTTCTTCGAGGTGGGGGGGGGGAGTTTCTTAATGCTGATGAAGGGCTCTTGAGCCAAGGATTTGTAGCTAGCCTCCTTCCTCAAATCAAACCTTACTGTTTGCCATTCTACAGGTAGTGTATGTCCCACGGACAAGACTGGCCCAGGGCTGCGCTGCAGTAGGAACGCTCGAAACGTTTTAAATGTATAAGAGAACGACTATCTCTTCCATATGATATAACATTTACTTGCAAAATGAGGACAATAAGCAAACCTGTGTGATGCACAACGTTTAATAGGCATATTTTTTTTCATAAGAATCGAGGACGCGGTTTTTCCCCCCATCTCGTCCACAACACTTACCAAATTATATTCTTGGGGAAGCACTGCACACAAGGTGGCGGTTCAGTCAGCCCTTGGGAACGAGCAACAGTCAGGTTGAATTGTGGAAGGCGAAGGTAGCGCCATTCCTTAAAGATGTAATTTATCCCGTTGATAATTATTACTATTCTTTTTCTAGTATTTCTACTACCGAGAGAGAATACAATAAGTGTCCGGGGCCCAAGACTGTTCAGTTGCCTCCCAGCATACATAAGGGGGATTACCAATAGACCCCTGACTGTCTTCAAGAAGGCACTGGACAGTCACCTAAAGTCAGTACCTGACCAACCGGGCTGTGGTTCGTACATCTTGCGTGCGGCCAGCAGTAACAGCCTGGTTGATCAGACTCTGATCCACAATGAGGCCTGGTCTCAGACCGGGCCGCGGGGGCGTTGACCCCCGAAACCTTCTCCAGATAAACCCCAGGTTCACTGTATTACTATCACCAGGCTACGGGGGGGGGGTTCTGGTATTACCGCGCTTCACATATTAGTATACTAAATATTTAATCGAACAAATATCGGAGAACAGTCCAGTATTTATATTAAATCCAAATTTACCTAATGTTTCATTTGTTATTTTCTGTTTGTGTGCTTCGTACGACGTCGTCCTCATTTTACGTCTTTCCAGAGTTCAGAATCTGTTTTTTAACCTCTACGGGAAGGAGTTTGCGTGCAGGAGGCTATATCTTTCCGTAACTTTTGCTGCCGTTTCTGTGTGTGTGTGTGTGTGTGTGTGTGTGTGTGTGTGTGTCTGTGTGTGTGTGTGTCTGTGTCTGTGTCTGTGTCTGTGTCTGTGTGTGAATGAGAGAGAATGAGAATGAATGACTATTTATTGTGGTCTACCGCTTCAGAGACCTTAGTGGAAATGTTAGCAAATTCGTAAGGCAAAAATAACCCTTGTGGAATTTTTGAAGTTTATTGGTCAGATTGTTGAAGGAGAGTTAAAACTACGTAGACAGTTACTGATTCCAGTGGTATGCCCTCATGCTGGAGGGTAGTACCTTCCTGTATGATATGGTCGCTATGTGCCAACCTACTACCTGAGTGTACTGGCTGAACGTCACATTCATTGTTAAATGTCATATTGTATGGATAATTTTTAATTAGGAAAGTTGGTATGACTGAAGCAGTTTGATACATCCACGTCGATACTAACTTGGCTTACGTTAACTGGTTCCTCCCCATGACGTACTGCGTGCGGCCAGCAACAACAGCCTGGTTGATCAGGCCCTGATCAACCAGGAGGCCTGGTCGTGGACCGGGCCGCGGGGGCGTTGATCCCCGGAATGCCCTCCAGGTAGTCTTTGGAGACTTGAACTAAAAATAGTTTGCACATAATTTCAGTCATTGTGTTCGCCTTGTTGTCTGGCAGTTCATTCCGTCCTTTGTGACGTAAGTCTTTAGGACCGTTTTGTCCGACATATGGCCAGGCTGCCTATTTGTCCCTCCTTTTGTAGTGGAAAAGCGAGAGTTTTTGTGGTCGTTAAACCGGAAGATTACCATGTCTCACCCCGGGCCTAACGCCCCATTGTAGAGCACTGGGTAAATCTCTCCGCTGGTAGGAGGAGGGTTATACAGCTCCACCCAACGCTGCGAACGAGGCTTTCACCGTCACATTGAAATAGGAAAGTTTTGAATGTGTATATTTTGTATATAGTAGAGTATTTCTCTAACGTACCTTGGCTTCCTGAGTGCTTCCTTTGCCTAACGTAGATTTAGTTTATTTAGCTTCTCCTAGGAATACAAGTGGGGAAAAACGTCACGTTGTGTGACTGATTTTTGCCTATAGCAGCTGTTCCATAACTTTTATTTGCATGTTAGGTACAAAAGCCTAAAAAACAGTGGATATATCCTGGGTGGGGAAATAACCTCATACCAACCTCTGCATATTTTCTGTCTTCTCAAACAGTTTTATCAGGCGGTGACTCAAAGCTGGTGTTGCATAGTTCGTAATTGGTCTGGCTTAAGGCTTGCTTCCTAACCTCGCATACACAGCACACGCAACTTACTGATGTGTGCCTCCAGTAATAAATCATGATCCTTCACATTCTCATTCTCATTCTCTCTCTCTCATTCTCTCTCTCATTCTCTCTCTCATTCTCTCTCTCATTCTCTCTCTCATTCTCTCTCTCATTCTCTCTCTCATTCTCTCTCTCATTCTCTCTCTCATTCTCTCTCTCATTCTCTCTCTCATTCTCTCTCTCATTCTCTCTCTCATTCTCTCTCTCATTCTCTCTCTCATTCTCTCATTCTCTCATTCTCTCTCTCTCTCTCTCTCTCTCTCTCTCTCTCTCTCTCTCTCTCTCTCTCTCTCTCTCTCTCTCTCTCTCTCTCTCTCTCTCTCTCTCTCTCTCTTTTATTCTCCTTTCTTACTTTACATGATCTTCCGCTTGTTTGGACTAATCTCGAGCACCAACCAGTTCAACCCTTTCTGCAACCTGTTCAAGTCCTCGTGGTGTCATTCCCCGCCGGCAGTTGTTCTTATTCCTCTCGTTAACATTTCCTCATCTGCAAGAGTACACGCGAATATTTCCTCTAGCAAATAACGTAAATTAGAATATCAGTGGTGATGCTGTCACCCGATCCTTGGGTGTCCCACCGCTTGCTACCCTTGACCGTCCTGTTGCTTAAAAGGCCAATCATTCTAGGGGAAAAAAAATTATCATGCCTTTCAATAATTCCCAAGAAGGGGAGAGACTGATTATTCATAATTCTAATCCCTAGTTACGACATGCCAAAAATCAACATTCGTACATTCTGTACTATGCCCGCCATCTTGGAATATGACTTTTTTTTTTTTTTTTTTAGTAACTGTTGAACACCTGAAAATAAGTTAGAAAAAATAGGGGATCAGAAGATCAAATTTTTTAGTCATTACTTAAGTGAGAGGGAAACCGGGCTACGGCCTTGATAAATTTTGCGTTTTTTTTTTTTACGCATTTTAACTTTCCGTTAAAAAAAAAAAAAAAGATTTTTGAGGTGTGAAATGTAGGAACAGATTACTCCAATTACCTGTTGAGCTGGGAGACCTCTTAGTCATACTTAATGGTTCACCCCCCCCCTCCTCTCCGAAAAAATGATCTACACCTTTCAGTTCTTCCCTCCGTTAACTGGTGCAACGAAGGAATGAACTGGAAAACGAAAAGCATCTTATGCCTGAAACAAGAATTTATTATTTAAAATATAAAACTGATTGAGTCTACAATATAACATTGATATTATTTATCCGTATCAAGTGCTAAAGTACGTGAGGTAAGTAAACGGAAAACTTATGTCTTGTTAACTTTTCTGGAGGGTTTTTAGTAACAGTTTATTGTCGTTGTCATCAGAAACAGAGGGTGTTTTCACATGATCTTCCTTCACAGTGGACACACATCACTGTACATACAAGACCTTTTGCATTCACAAGTCTTGCAAGAAATCCTTCAGTTGCAAGACATTAAATGTAATGGCTTGTCAGGTGTTGGGGCAGAGTTGTGGCTACAGGGTTAATTGAGTTTCCGTCGAGGCTCCAGACTTATTCACAAGGTCATGTCCTAAGCACTGTTTTACCTAGAAGAAAACTTCGCAGAAATGCTGCTGCTGCTGCTACTGCTTATACCGTTGGGAGGGGAAGTGTGGCCAAGCCAAAGTGTGACTGGAGTTTTTTCGCCGTTTCTTGGTTGTATAAATCGGCATTCATTCATGAAATGAATGACTGTGTGGATCAAGGAAACCTGGGTTGTTCTCTTGATCCACATAATGTCAGTCAAGGTGAATTCCTCGCCAGCTTTAGCAATGGCAGCCTGGTTAAATGTTTTCAGTTTACCCTCTGCTTAATCTTGTTTTCGTTTTTTCCTTTTCGGAAATTGGCTGTTGTATCGCATCCAGTCAGTGCATGTAAGAAAAAGCACTTTTGTGTCTGTGGCTCTCTTGTTGCTTGGAAATTTAGAATACACTTTCCTCTTTGCTGCTTCCTGTTTGTGGCCTGAAACAGCAAAGCTCTTGTTCAGTGGAAGGAAGTGATGAGACAACAAAAGGTCGGCATCTTAGCAGCCTCTTTAAAATGAATGAATTGGTAACGTTTTTTCCTAATTCACCTCGAAACTGGTTACAATAGTTGTCAGTAGATTCATAAGGGAGTCAAATGTTTTAACTCTTGATCTAAAATGTATTGTAGATGGACCTGGCTGATCTTCAGTACATGTCCTCTTACCAGCCTTGATATTTTGTGTAGCAGTGCAAATTTTTCTGGGATTGATGTGAACTTGCACTTGGTTCAGTCTTGACATTTTAGTGTATGTCATCTTTCCGCTACAAACTGACATTAATGAAAGTGTTCAGTCCTCTTGCGACTTGTACCTTAGCATCTTCGAGGCTTAAGCTGCAAAGAATGTACTCAGAAATGTCTCGGTTCCTGTTACTCTTATGGTAAAAATAGAAGCACTTTGAGGTATTCTTTAGAGGCAATGTTCCCCTCAGCTAGCCCTCTTGGCCTCCTGTTCTCAGTGATGATATTACGCATTTGTGGGATAATGTTAAGAGGTGATTACACTTAGGAGCGTCTGGCGATTAACAGACGAAGGATCGATCCTGCACTACTTTCAATGACCCACACGGGTTTATCCTTTTACATTAATAATGTTGGTTAATAAAATGAGAATTTCACTATCGTGAAAGTAATGAACTGCTCGAGTATCGATAATTGAGCTGATAACCTTGAATATGCACGTGTACAGCTATCCCTACTCATCCCGAGTGCAGAAATACAAATGAAGAGCCACAAGTGTAAGTTCGTTTGAACAAGAGGCTTCTAGGGGCTGGATTATAAGTGTTGTGTGCGGGAATTATTTTGTTTGGGATATTACCATGCTAATTACCAGTGCTGTATAGTTGTACGTGTGGGGGTGATAGTGCTGAGGGGGGGGGGTACTCCGTGCCGGGTCGCTGCCTCCTCTCACCAAACTTCCGGTGAAATAGTTTTTGCATCCTGTTAATGCTCTTCCATACCCTCTTCCCAACCCCCACCTTCTCCCCCCTTCCCCCATTTTTTGTGTGTAATTATTCCTTTCTTTATCTTATGTTCGTATTAGTGATTTTTCCTTATCCTTCTCCGTAGTCTTCCAGTTATGATTACTTGAAGATTGTTAATCCTGAGATCATCACCTCAGACCATGACTCGATTGAGAGCCTGATCAGGTAGACTGTTAGTGTTCCATGCATGCAGTCCGACAGAAGCACCATTGACCAGCAGAGGTCTTGGAAAAATTCTTTAGAATTGAAGGGAATGTGTTGAGGTTTGTAATTCCTTGTATATAGAGTTTTTATTTGGGATATTTTTCCCCGTCTACCCTGCATCCTGCTCTTGTAAAGTATGATTTCGTGTAGTGTGATTTCTATTCTTCCTTTATTGATTGCTTGTAGTTTAACTTTGTTAATGTACACCTAAATTGGTGTAAACGTTTAAAGTTTTTAAGAGTAAACTCCCAGGTGAGGAAAGTACATAATTTAGACCTGGAAAACAGTGGTTCCAAATTTGATACTCCTTACGTGATTGGGAGGTTTGGCAGACGGTGCACTTTACCTCCACTTCAACCAGGGTATACTATACGCACTAGAAAAGAACTCGATTAGTATAAGGAGCCCAAGACTTTTCGGCATCTTCCCTTTATTTACAAAGAAAAATTACCAACAAACTCATAATTGTCTTTAAGATGAACTTTGATAATTTCTGCAGGTATTGCTTGATCAATAAATAACAAAAAGGCACAATACCGTGACTGGAACGATACACAAATAACCCGCACATAAAAGAGAGAAGCTTACGACGACGTTTCGGTCCGACTTGGACCATTGACGTCGTCGTAAGCTTCTCTCTTTTATGTGCGGGTTATTTGTGTATTGCTTGATCAGTCAGGCTATAATGTCAACAAAGCTCCTGGAGAGCGAAACGTTGCCACAACAAAATGTCGCATTACTTGCTCATATGTCCTTTCTACTGAATATATTGTTGGCAATTCTACCAACATTATTACTATAATGTTTGTTGGCCTGTGCACGAATAAATAGCCTTACTCACCAGGCCTATGATCCCAGACTGGGCCACCACGGCGATGATCCTCAGCCTGAGACCAGATTGTGACATTCTTACTGTTTGCATTCTGCAGACCCATGTATAATTCAGCACACTACATCAACTTGTCTCTCTTGAAAACGCTGACCATTTTTTCTATCATTTTTCATATCCTAGGAGAAGTTTGGGGTCACCAGGTAGTAAGCTGGTAGAGGTACTACCATAGTGTCCTGTGTGAAATGAGTAGTGAGTTGGTAAAATGGCGTGTTTCATGATTCGCATATTGGTAGGTTTGCTTATGTTTTTAGAACTCCCATTAAACATGCAATTGGTCATCCAAGCTGTGATGGATATAGGTGAGCCAATGATCCCAGGAACCAATAACAGATATAATGTTCAGTCTTCCCCTTCAATATTGAATCCTGAGAGATAGCGTTACCCTGGAGCCATAGTGTCGTAGTCACGTGGGAGGACCAGGAACGGTTGAATCTATATTTAACACTCCCTTCAAGGGGAGGGGGTGCCCCTTGACGCTGGTGAAGTGCCTTTTTGATCCAAGGAATTGAAGCTATTCGTCCCCTTGGATCAAACTTGATTACTTAATCTTTCCGGGCGCTATATGACCTGAAAAATGGTATGGTTATACCTACAAGATGTGGAAAGACATGTACAGTTCAGGACATTTATAAGAGGAAACTTTTGGCCGCGAGTGACTTCTTCAGTCCTTTACGGTTTAGCGCTTCCCTTTGAATATATTTTACGCTGAATGAATAAATTGTTGACACTGAGGTACATGGAGACTTTCTCCTGGCCCTTCAACCTAGCCTTACACCACACGTTAAATGCGTGTACATTATAACGCTTCCTGGATTTGCCGAGAAGCCGCGTTGCCAGATATATCGTGCCACTTTTAATTTGCTTATTTGTTGTTAAATATACTCCTATTTTATTTTGTGATTACGTATCTTTTTTTCCCCTCCCATAGAAAACCTTCCTCTTCACTGAAAGTGAATCTCTCTTGGCAGTCGTTTCGTAGCGTTCTGACTTTTTTTTTCTACTCGAGAGAGTGGTATGGGAAGCCAAAAGAGTGAGGTTGAGTGTAGACTTCATAGCCTTCCTTTCTTTTTCCACAAAGACCCCTCCATTCCCCTCGTGTTTCTCTCTCTCTCTCTCTTTATATAATGCATAGCTCCTGATGACGCACTGAGAAGTGTGAAAGTACTTGAGCTAAAGATTTCCACCTCGCTTGTCTGCGAGTAGAAGTAAAAAGGATTCCAGGAAAAAATATTAGAAATTTTTCTTGAAATTGTTTGAATATTTTATCACTCAGTCTTTTCTAACTACACAAATAGATATGTAATAAAGTACACGAAGTTTAAAGAATGCGTTCATGGTCCAAAGATGTTGGAGTATGCAATAAATAAGGTTTGAGGGATACATTACAAGTACACATGTGTCTGTCAAAATTACATTGCAAATTATTCGTGCAGCTCCTCAGAGCTGGGGCCACATACCCATGTTACAACAGGCATTACCTCTGAACTACAGCACTGAGCCGCTGGAACAGAACTAGCTGCTCTGGGATCACTAGTTACTCTGACGAGTCTTATGGAACGTGGATGCACTGTTTCCCCGTGGTCTGGGAATGGGGTCTCTGAACCTATGGGAACAAGCGTATAATGACAGGCAAGTTCATATTTTCTAGACGTATTGGACTCCATGAAGCTGGCAGCTGCCCCTTTTTCCTCCCTGCTGTTTTGGAGATAGGTATCGGTCACTGGATGCACATACCTGGAGGTTATTCCGGGGGTCAACGCCCCCGCGGCCCGGTCCATGACCAGGCCTCCCGATGGATCAGGGCCTGATCAACTAGGCTGTTACTGCTGGCCGCACGCAGTCCAACGTACGAGCCACAGCCCGGCTGATCCGGCACTGACTTTAGGTATCTGTCCAGCTCTCTCTTGAAGGCAGCCAGGGGTTTATTGGCAATTCCCCTAATGCTTGATGGGAGGCTGTTGAACAGTCTTGGGCCCCGGACACTTATGGTGTTTTCCCTTAGTGCACCAATGGCGCCCCTACTTTTAATTGGGGGCATTTTGCATCGCCTGCCCAGTCTTTTACTTTCGTATGGAGTGATTTCTGTGTGCAGATTTGGGACCATTCCTTCCATGATTTTCCAAGTGTAAATTATGATATATCTCTCCCTCCTGCGTTCCAACGAGTACTAGTCAAGTGCTTCCAAGCGTTCCCAGTAGTTAAGGTGTTTGACAGAACTTATACGTGCAGTAAAGGATCTCTGTACACTCTAGATCTGCGATTTCACCTGCTTTGAATGGAGATGTTAATGTACAGCAGTATTCCAGCCTAGAGAGTACAAGTGATTTGAAAAGGATCATCATTGGCTTGGCATCTCTCGTTTGGAACGTTCTCATTATCCATCCTATCATTTTCTTTGCACGTGCGATCGTGGCACTGTTGTGATCCTTGAAAGTGAGATCCTCAGACATTACTACTCCCAGGTCCCTTACATTATTTTTCCGCTCTATTGTATGGCCAGAGTCTGTAGTACACTCTGTTCTAGTTATTATCTCCTTCAGTTTTCCATAACGGAGTAGTTGGAATTTGTCCTCATTGAACATCATATTGTTTACCGTTGCCCACTGGAAAACTTTGTTTATACCTTCTTGGAGGTTAACCGCGTCCTCAGCAGATGACAGCCTCATGCAGATCCTAGTATCATCCGCAAAGGATGATACGGTGCTGTGATGTACATCTCTGTCTGATATGAGGATGAGGAATAAGATGGGGCGAGTACTGTGCCTTGTGGAACAGAGCTCTTCACTATGGCAGCCTCCGATTTAACTGTTGACCACTACTCTTTGTGTTCGATTTGTTAGGAAGTTGAAGATCCATCTCCCCACTTTCCCAGTTATTCCTTTAGCACGTATTTTATGGGCTATTACGCCATAATCGCATTTATCAAATGCTTTTGCAAAGTCTGTATATTACATCTGCATTCTGATTTTCTTCCAGTGCATCCAAGGCCATATCATAGTGATCCAGTAGGTGTGAGAGGCAGGAGCGACCTGCCCTGAACCCATGTTGCCCTGGATTGTGGAGATTTTGGGAATCCAGGTGATTTGCAATCCTGCTTCTTAGCACTCTTTCAAAGATTTTTATGATGTGGGACGTCAGAGCTATTGGTCTACAGTTTTTAGCTAATGCTTTGCTGCCACCTTTATGGAGTGGCGCTATATCCGTTGTTTTAAGTGACTGTGGAATTTCACCCATGTCCAAGCTCCTCGTCCATAGTGTACTTAGGGCACGCAAGAGGGGTTTCTTGCATTTCTTAATGAAAACAGAGTTCCACGAGTCTGGGCCCGGGGCTGAGTGCATAGGCATGTTGTCAATGGCTTTTTCGAAATCTATCGGAGTTAGGGTAATGTCGGAAATCTGGCATACATTTATGGAGTTTTGAGGCTCATTCATAAAATTATTTGGTTCGTCGATCCTCAGACTGATTAGTGGTTCACTAAACAGAGTCGTACTGGGATTTCAATATTTCACTCATTTCCTTGTTGTCATCTGTGTAAGTCCCATCCTGTCTGAGTAAGGGCCCGATACTAGATGTGGTATTTGCCTTGTTTTTGGCATATGAAAAGAAATATTTTGAATTTCTTTCAATTTCACTGATAGCTTTAAGCTCTTCCTGTCTCTCCTGGTTCCTGTAAGAGTCATTTAACTTAAGTTCGATAGTTTCCACTTCCCTGGTCAGCGCCTCCTTTCGTGTATCAGATATTCTAGCACTCCTGAGGAGCTCAGTGACTCTTCGTCGTCTTCTGTAGAGGGAGCGTCTTTCTCTCTCCAGTTTACTCCTGCTCTTCTTTCTTAGGGGAATATGCCTAGAACATGCTTCGGCTGCCAGGAAGTTGATCCTTTAAAGGCACTGGTTTGGATCCATGTCATTTAAGATATCTTCCCAACATGTTTCGTTTAGAACATGGTTTACCTGGTCCCAGTTGATGTTCTTGTTGTTGAAGTTGTATTTTGTGAAGACACCTTCACAGGTACATGCATTCTGCTGATCAGGACCCCTATGCATGTACGTCTGGACTTCGATTAGGTTGTGATCGGAATTAGTTGTTTTTGATATTCTTATGTCTCTTATCAGGTCCTCATTATTTGTGAAGATAAGGTCAAGTGTGTTTTCTAGTGTAGCCTCACACCACCTGCTTGCCGTCTGTCAAGGCTTGCAGGATAATTAATTACATTTGAACGCTTTTGGTTGCCATGGGCTCTGCATAGCTGGGGTGGATGCCTTATTGCTGGGTACCCGGCTGTTGCAAGGCTCCTCTTCATGCCTTCCAATCTTTCCCTCTGATATACGGCGGGTATGGCCTTTGGTCGAGGCGTGTGCCAAGGGAGGCACAGGGTAGCCAACAGAAGCAGAGCTCAGCTTCCCGACACACCCTCAGGCATTTCTGAGGCTATATTTTCCTCTACTGGGCCATCTGAGTGTTACGTAACTAGTTGGGGAAGCAGTTCAGGTTGCCGTGCCTGTTAGATTATCCCCTAGCCTGCTTCCATCTTTGAATTCTTGGTCACGAACCCCAGTATTGTTCAGGAAGAATAGCATATTAGCATTTATTTTTCACTTTGAGAAAGTGCAAGTAATCTATTCCCAAGAGATGTTTTAAAGTTCTCATCAACATTAAAGGTGCTTTGAAGGAAATGAATTAGTTTTCATTGTGAAATATATTGGTGTTACTGGTGGTGGTGGTATTATATCCATTGATCCACAAAAGGAAAAGGCTGCTCCCATTCTTTCGATCTAGAAACTTCCTAGCAACAATGCACCCCTCTTCAAGGTATGAGGAATTAATTTGTGTGGGCGCGTGACGGTTGAAGTGGACGAGGCTTCGGACAGGCGCTTCTTAAAATTTAATTTAATTAGTCAGCCTGGACTATTTTATTATTATTATTATTATTATTATTATTATTATTATTATTATTATTATTATTATTATTATTATATATTTTCATTATATATACATAATTTATTTAATGAAGTGATGAATCTCTTTGGTATTTTAACTCACAATATTTGTTTTTGTACCATCTTAAAAATCTTACAACCAGTTGTTTGAGGGAAAGATGTTTGCTGTATATAGCCTCGTCATCTGCCAACCAACCAGGGTAGTGGAGCGAGCCTGGCTGGAAGTATCTGTAGTCTTGGCTTGACTTAGTCACTCTACGCCACGGGAACTAAAAATATATGAAACACTGTACTAGGCCTACTGGTCCATGCTAGGCAGGCCTTTCTCAAACCCAAACCCACTAACAAAAATACGGGGTTTCAAAAAGATGGACCAGTCAGTCTTTCTCAAACACCCTGTATTTGCCTAACCCATTTTTAATACTACTCGAGGAATAAGCTCCGATAACCCTATTAACCTCTATGTAACCTCCAATGATTAATGTAGCCACTACAAGAGTGAAATACTGTACTGTAGTAGGTTCGCCGGTCTTGTCCCGGCCCGGGTCTTTTCCAGATGGTGACCCGGCGAAGAGTGAAGGGTGCAGGAAATGGAGGTGATTGTGTTTGGTAATTTAGTTTAGTTACCTGTGTAGTGTGTAAGTTTACCTCTAGTCAGTAAAGATACCCAGGTGTTGCATGTGGCTTTATTACTTTGTATTTAGTCCAGGGTGTGGGTGGTTCGGCCTTCAGGGTGTGGGTGGTTCGGCCTCCAGGGTGTGGGTGGTTCGGCCTCCAGGGTGTGGGTGGTTCGGCCTCCAGGGTGTGGGTGGTTCGGCCTCCAGGGTGTGGGTGGTTCGGCCTCCAGGGTGTGGGTGGTTCGGCCTCCAGGGTGTGGGTGGTTCGGCCTCCAGGGTGTGGGTGGTTCGGCCTCCAGGGTGGGGGTGGTTCGGCCTCCAGGGTTAGGGTGGTTCGGCCTCCAGGGTGTGGGTGGTTCGGCCTCCAGGGTGTGGGTGGTTCGGCCTCCAGGGTGTGGGTGGTTCGGCCTCCAGGGTGTGGGTGGTTCGGCCTTCAGGGTGTGGGTGGTTCGGCCTCCAGGGTGTGGGACTCGGCCTCCAGGGTGTGGGACTCGGCCTCCAGGGTGTGGGACTCGGCCTCCAGGGTGTGGGTGGTTCGGCCTCCAGGGTGTGAGCTCATCCTCCAGGGTGTGAGCTCATCCTCCAGGGTGTGAGCTCATCCTCCAGGGTGTGAGCTCATCCTCCAGGGTGTGAGCTCACCCTCCAGGGTGTACTTACGTGTCTCTCGCCCCGTGTGATGCTGCCATACACCACCACCATTACAGTTTACATTTTCCTCTTGCTTTTATATAATACATTGCAACAACAACATTGCTATACACACATGTTAGCTGGTGCCAACTGTATGTTAATGTTTGGGTTGTACTTGTAATAAAAGTAAATGGTAGTGTATAGGGCGGAGAAGAACACTGGCGAGAGTTGGCAGATGATGTGCGTGTGTGAGAGTAAGATAGTAGTGACGTTATACATCGCGCCATGTTGTCCACCAATAGGAAGCCTCCGAGGGATCACACCCCCTCATGCGTTCCTCCCCTCCCTCTTCTCTCCCACTCCCCCCCTCCTCTCTCCCTTCTCTCCATTGCCTCCTTCCCCTCCCTTCTCTCCCCTCCCTCCACCCTACGGAGCTCGTGCCTAAAATCTTATACCAGCTTGTATAATTTTCCTCCAACATTTCTCCCCACACCTTGAAGCTTGTTTTTTTTTTCCCCTCTCGTTCTTCTCCTTGATACCCGCCTCGAGGCGACCTCAGTGTTTTATTAAACCGCGTTTTTCAGGGTTCTTGAGTAATGTGGTTTTTGGCAGATCAAAAAAACGTTTACCTTCAACGTCACAACAGTTGCTAAATTACACCAGACATACGAGATGCGCCTAGTATTAACACGTGGAATCATGTTGCATTATCTTCCAGGGGACCATTAATGGATGTATACTTGTATAAAGGTGTATATTAGGTTGTTGGCGTTAGGGTGTGGCCGATGGTGTACGAGGCAGGCGCCGGCAGCAGCATAGCTTCAACAGGTGTGAACTCTGGTATGGAACTTACATCACCCACGTCAATAACTTCGTCTGCCCTGCCCCCCTCTGCCTTTTCTTACATGCTTTGGTTATGAGATGGTTTTTATGATGTGCCTATATTAATTCACACTATAGTGAAATGGTAACGTAGAAGCAGCCGGTGGTTTAAGGGGATAGTGTTTGCCAGCTGCTGGGAGAATCAAGACTGCGGAACCGGCTGCTCTAACTCGGCGGCTGCCACGTATTTATTCCAGATATATACACAGCTGGATAATTTCATTAATTGAAAGTTAATTACGGCCTGTGTTGACACTTGCAGTTGACAGGCCTTAATTAAGCACGTCAAAAGTCAGATTTATTTCCCATGATATAATGTAGTATGCACAGAGATGGGTTGGCATTGGGTTGTGCATGCATAAATTTACCCCATGATTATGCTGAGCATACGGTGATGAAATGTGAAAATCTAATTTAGAATGACGACCATTATAGTATATCACCTAACAACACTATACTACCACTATCCAGGCCTGTGACTTATCACCCACGACTATTTCAACCCGGTATGAAGCCTGGCCACGAGGGAGGTGGAACCCCCTCCCCGGGAATCGCCTCCGGGTAACCTTTAGGTAAACCCATAGGGGTCGTACAGTTCCTTGGGAATGGGTAGTGAGCAGACGAAAGGAAGGTTATATTTAGTTGCTTGGATCGAGAGCCCTTCAACAGCCTCCCATCAAGCATTAGGGGAATTGCCAATAAACCCCTGGCTGCCTTCAAGAGAGAGCTGGACAGATACCTAAAGTCAGTGCCGGATCAGCCGGGCTGTGGCTCGTACGTTGGATTGCGTGCGGCCAGCAGTAACAGCCTATGTAATAAAGTTGGTAGAATTACCGACAATATGTAAAGTAAAAGGACACAAGTGCAACTAATGTGACATTTATTGTGGCAACGTTTCGCTCTCCAGGAGCTTTATCAAGCCATTACAAACAATACATGGACACAGAGGGTATATAAAGGCTCAGAGTGAGGTGAATACTAGTGAGGTACCATTTCGATGTTCACTAGTGGTGGTAGTAGTAGTAGTAGTAGTGGTAGTGACAGAAGTAATACAATATGGTAGAGCAATTAATTCGTACATGAGTAAAAGGATATAAAAGCTATTACTTGGGTAACATAAAAATAGGTTGGACAAATATAAACTGGAATGAGGCAGCTTGTTTCAGTGTTCACTCTCTGTGCTTTGTGTAGTATAACAGGAGAGACTATGTGATGGCAGGGTTTACTGTTTTCAGGAGGATTCTTGCTAAGACTTCGGAGATGGTGAAGCTGCCGTTGTTTTGTTTAATTGTATTCGAAACAGCGATCAGTGCTGATTCAAGGCACTTGCGTGTGCGGAAATTAGTTTCTTTTATCACTAATTGGGCGTCTCTGAATTTCATCCTTTTACTCATGTACGAATTAATTGCTCTACCATATTGTATTACTTCTGTCACTACCACTACTACTACTACTACTACTACCACCACTAGTGAACATCGAAATGGTACCTCACTAGTATTCACCTCACTCTGAGCCTTTATATACCCTCTGTGTCCATGTATTGTTTGTAATGGCTTGATAAAGCTCCTGGAGAGCGAAACGTTGCCACAATAAATGTCACATTAGTTGCACTTGTGTCCTTTTACTTTACAGTAACAGCCTAGTTGATCAGGCCCTGATCCATCGGGAGGCCTGGTCATGGACCGGGCCGCGGGGGCGTTGATCCCCGGAATAACCTCCAGGTAACCCAAATTAAAGGGTTTTGTACAGTGAGAATAGAGGATGGCTCTTGATCCAAAATGTCGGTGTCGTCTTGATCCAAGACACTGGAGCTGCCAACATTGGATGGAACCAAATTCATTTCCATTTCTTAGGTGGCATACGACTTGGACAGGTTTAACACTTGGTAATTTTTTTTTAAGCGTGACAGTCGAGGTACAAAGACGTACATTATGGACATATAAAGCACAGGAACTGTTACACGTGGTTTCCGAAGGCCAACGCCCCCGCGGCCCGGTCCCAGACCAGACCTGCAGGTTATTGGCCTGATTGATGAGGCTGCTGCTACCCACAACACCGCAGCCGTATGGAACCTTAATTGGTTAACAAGGTTTCTCTCACGCGGGTAGCCTTTATGTAAAGTAAAAGGACACAAATGCAACTTATGTGACATTTTATTGTGGCAACGTTTCGCTCTCCAGGAGCTTTATCAAGCTCCTGATAGCGAAACGTTGCCACAATAAAATGTCACATTAGTTGCACTTGTGTCATTTTACGTTACATATTGTCGATAATTCTACCAACATTATTACAGCCTTTATGTAGTTCTCAGCGTGAACGAAATGTTAATGAAGGTTGCACACTGCTTAGTATATTCCGGTCCACATAAATACAGTACAGCTTGTGTCTCCTGCTTGTTTAACGTGCAGCTGCTTCAAGGTTTCTTCTCCCGGTGAGTGCACGAAGGGAATCATGTACTGATTCGTGTTGTGTTGGTTCAGTGTTAACTGTTACTTCGAGTTGCTTGCTGGCTTCATTATCTCTCTCCTGCTGAGTGCATTTGTTTATATTTGTATATTGCCCAGTTTCTTTGTTTATAGAAACTGGGTTAATGCACTATTTTTTTTTTTGTCTTACAAGCCCAATTTATTGAAGAGTTTGAACACCCAGTAGTCTTGTTCAAATAAGCATCACTAAGAGTACAATAAAGAAAATGACAAATGAACAAATAAAATGAGTGTTTCACATCTGCTGCAGCCTACATACTTCACACCTTGACCTAGCAACTAGTACCTGCGTAGCAGTTCATTATGACTTTCATGGCCTTGATTTTTGCCAGGGTCGGAACACCTGGTTTGCTCTACCTGTTTCTGAAACATTCGGGTGATAGAAGGCAAGCATCCAGAGGGGGAGGGTTACTCTCACGTTATAAGATTGAGGCACAAATGACTTAGTGGAATGTTTTGCATACTGGTGGGATTACTGTGTACTTCCTTTTGGTATAAGTAAATCGTACAAGTTTTTACTGATATTCATTACACGCTTTATTTTTCCTAGTATATCGTAGTAGTTCTTATTCTCGCATTAACTCCCCAGTTTAGAAAGCCTAGTCTGAGGCTGGGTCGTGGGAGTGATGACCCTCGAAATCATTAATTGAAATAAATGCCATGGAAGCCTTTTTCTCTTTTGGTAATTGGCAATCTGTTTCAGTTAGACTTTAAAATGTGGATTATATTTGACTCATCGCCTTGGATTTACATTCGAGTACTACAGTAGGCTTCTTGTCCTTCACCAGTGATTCTCATCCAGGGGTAAATTTACTCCTTGGAGGTAAAAGAAAATTACATGGCAAGGGGTAAATATTTGTATGCTATTTTTGTGCAAAACGTGAATAATTTATTTTCTGACCACCTTGTTTTTCTATCCCTTTATGATGGCGATAAACTTTTTTGTATGGAAGGGGGTAAATGTTGAAATACATCAAGCCGAGGGGGTTAATGATGAAGGAAACGTTATCCCTGTTCTACATTGTGGTTCCTACTTGCATCCACCCCATCGTTAAGTCTTCACAAAGTTTTTTTTCTACATGTGCAACTGTTCGGTATCTTTATTGATGAAACGTTTCTCCTGCACAGTAGGCTTCTTCAGTCAAATACAGAGGCAGAAGATGTCGTAGTGAATCAAGATGTAATCAGTCCATCAACCTCGGAGAAAAAGTATTTGAGGTGGTCAGTCCCTCAACCTGAAGAAGAGTTCAGCTCGAATCATTTTTCTCCAAGGTTGATGGACTGATTACATCATCATTTTTCACTACTACACAACTACTGGATCACTATGATATGGCCTTGGATGCACTGGAAGAAAATCAGAATGCAGATGTAATATACACAGACTTTGCAAAAGCTTTTGACAAATGCGATCATGGCGTAATAGCCCATAAAATACGTGCTAAAGGAATAACTGGGAAAGTGGGGAGATGGATCTTCAACTTCCTAACAAATCGAACACAAAGAGTAGTGGTCAACAGAGTTAAATCGGAGGCTGCCATAGTGAAGAGCTCTGTTCCACAAGGCACAGTACTCGCCCCCATCTTATTCCTTATCCTCATATCAGACATAAACAGAGATATACACCACAGCACCTTATCATCCTTTGCGGATGATACTAGGATCTGCATGAGGCTGTCATCTGCTGAGGACGCGGTTAACCTCCAAGAAGATATAAACAAAGTTTTCCAGTGGGCAACGGTAAACAATATGATGTTCAATGAGGACAAATTCCAACTACTCCGTTATGGAAAACTGGAGGAGATAATAACTAGAACAGAGTATACTACTGACTCCGGCCATACAATAGAGCGGAAAAATAATGTAAGGGACCTGGGAGTAGTAATGTCTGAGGATCTCACTTTCAAGGATCACAACAGTGCCACGATCGCACGTGCAAAGAAAGTGATAGGATGGATAATGAGAACTTTCAAAACGAGAGATGCCAAGTCCATGATCCTTTTCAAATCACTTGTTCTCTCTAGGCTGGAATACTGCTGTACATTAACATCTCCATTCAAAGCAGGTGAAATCGCAGATCTAGAGAGTGTACAGAGATCCTTTACTGCACGTATAAGTTCTGTCAAGCACCTTAACTACTGGGAACGCTTGGAAGCACTTGACTTGTACTCGTTGGAACGCAGGAGGGAGAGATATATCATAATCTGCACTTGGAAAATCTTGGAAGGAATGGTCCCAAATCTGCAAACAGAAATCACTCCCTACGAAAGTAAAAGACTGGGCAGGCGATGCAAAATGCCGCCAATAAAAAGTAGGGGCGCCATTGGTACCCTAAGAGAAAACACCATAAGTGTCCGGGGCCCAAAACTGTTCAACAGCCTCCCATCAAGCATTAGGGTAATTGCCAATAAACCCCTGGCTGCCTTCAAGAGAGAGCTGGACAGATACCTAAAGTCAGTGCCGGATCAGCCGGGCTGTGGCTCGTACGTCGGACTGCGTGCGGCCAGCAGTAACAGCCTAGTTGATCAGGCCCTGATCCATCGGGAGGCCTGGTCATGGACCGGGCCGCGGGGGCGTTGATCCCCGGAATAACCTCCAGGTAACACCTGCGTCTTCTGTATTTGACTGAAGAAGCCTACTGTGTAGGTGAAACGTTTCATCAATAAAGATACCCAACTGTTGCACATGTCTTAATCTTCAACTTGTCTGTATATTATACCATTATCAACAATCCCCTTGAATGATCTTACGTCGCACTTGTCTATACTTTCTCAGTCTGAGTTTCTGTGCTCAATATATTGTTTTGAGTTCTGTCTTGGTTAAATATTTCTAATACTTTATTATCCCCTTTATCTTCCACTTTAATCTTTAATCAGGGTCGCTGCGGGTGGTAGAGACGAGTTGCAAATCCTGGTTGGGCTCTGCTAGGTTCAACCTTTCGTAGGGTATGCCATCATCTTAGCGATAGGCCCTTGATGAAGGGACTTATAGCCTCTCTTTCCTTGAATCAAATCTAATTTACTTCCCATTGCCCAGGTGCTGCATGATTCTTTTAGGTTTATAGCTTCCTTATGATAATCTGTGGAGTTTTAGCCGTTTCCGGACACTAGTGCGAGGTCGTCAGTAGCCTTGTAGCAGTTTACAAGACGACTTGTAGTAGTTGTATTAGTATGTCTCCAACTTATATGCAAGCTGTAGGCCTGGTGTTAAGATTTACAAGCAAGCTGTGTCATATAAGGTAGGAGCAAATTGTGAGTGTTGACAAAATGTACCATATGGTATAGGGTACTCTAACTATCATATAGTATAAGGTACTAGAGCGTTCCCTCAAGTTATCTTATACTGCGGGTGCTCGTCAGTGTACCTTATCATAATCAAATCTTTATTTCCATAAAGTACAGTTATACCATTGATATAGGAATAACTAAAATATTTAACATTAAATGGAAAGCCATTGATTATGTGAAGCATTACGGGCAGTATATGTAGAATATATATCGAATAGGGTAGCAGCAGAATGGTGTCCCTAATTGTTTAAAAAAGGCCATTAGCAGCATCTGGCCCCCAAATGAGAATAATAAAGGAGAGCCGTGGTGGTGGTGGCTAGTGTGTCGTGTGATGAATGTGTATCTGGTCTCTTTGTTATAGTTGCGGCAGATGGCCTGCTGTTTGTACACAGTCCTTGTGACCGTTTGGTGTTGTGGACCTGTGTCTCGCCAGGGAGGGGAGAGGAACATTTTTTTTTTATTTAGCAAAACTGAATACATCAGCAGTGTGCTGATACCGTATTCTATAATTATAATTGCAGGGGGGGGGAAGCTAGCAGCTTCCCTGTCATGTTCAGTAGGGCTTTGATGATACCGTTAAGTATTCCATACTGGTTAATTAGCTACAGTTTCCTTCCAGCAGATCTGGAGTTACTGTTACTTGAGAATTACCATCTCGTACCATTTTTTATAGGAACATAAGAAAGGGAGAACACTGCACTAGGCCTACTGGCCCATACTAGGCAGGTTCTTTTCAAACCCACCAACAAAAATATTTGTCAAATCTATTTTCAATGCTACCCATCTCCAAAAATGTTTGGGAAAAGGATACTTGAAGGATGTTTTCGGGGGGCACCACACCCCTCCCACAGCCCATTCCCAGACCAGGCCTGGTGGATTAGGGCCTAATTAATTAACCAGGTTGGTGTTGCAGACCGCAAGCACTCCAACATGTGTATAAGCGATAGGCCTGGGAACTAGACCCTAAAATTGTTAAAGGAAGTAAACTTTGGTATATATTTTCTGTTATAGGTAAATTTTGGACATCTCAAAATTTAGTATGTTTCTGTTCGCGATAAGATAAAATTCTTTGAATGAAATGTTCAATCATAGAAGAACTTCAATAACTATTTGTCAGATTTTCAATTACTACGTCATGGAAAACTGGAGGAAATAATAACACGATAGTAAAAGATACTCAGAACGCAAGTCAGATGTGAGAGACCTGGGAGTTGTAATGTCGGATCATCTCACCATCAAGGAGCACAACAATGTTATCGCAACTGCAAGGGAAAAGATAGGTAGAATAACTAGAACCTTCAGAACAAGAGATGCCAAGCCAATACTACTCTAGATCATTCGTTTTCTCTCGGCTGGAATATTGCTGTGTACTAACGGCCTCATTTAAGGCAGGTGAAATTGTTGAGCTGTAAAATGCAGAGAACCTTCATAGCTTGTATAAATTCAAACGCCTAAATCACTGGGAGCATTTGAAGTCTAGAATTGTACTCCTTAGGACGTAGGCGAAAAAGATGCATCATTATCTATACCTGGAAGATACTAGAGGGATTGGTACCAAGCCTGAACGAAATTACTACTAATGAACATAGGCTTGGTAGACGGTGCAGGATACCTCCAATGAAAAGCAGGAAAGTGATGAGTACAATGAGAAAGAATTTGGTAAGTGTTAAGGGACCACGACTCGACACACACCCTTCATTCATAAGGGGAATTACCAGCCGCCTTCCTAGCTGTCTTCAAAGGGGACTGCATATTCCTGTTAAGTTCCCTGGGACCGGGTCACGGGGGCGGTGGCATCCGGAAGAGATTACAGGTAAACTTTTTTTTTTTTTAAATATTTGAGAGAATGAGAGGGAAGGGGGAGGGATGGAACGAGCCAGCGTGCCGTGCCTAGCCTCATTTCTCTCTGTCTCTCTCTCTCTCTCTCTCTCTCTCTCTCTCTCTCTCTCTGTCTCTCTATTTCTTTTTCTTTCTCTTTATTTCTTTCTCTTTTTATCTCTTTCTCTCTTTTTATCTCTCTCTCTCTCTCTCTCTCTCTCTCTCTCTCTCTCTCTCTCTCTCTCTCTCTCTCTCTCTCTCTCTCTCTCTTCCCCCCCTCCATCTCTTCGCTCCGCTCTTTGGGTGGTCGGTCACTGTTCATTGCCAATTGTCAAGTTTTATTTCCTTTATCCCTCAACTGAGATTTATTGGTACAAACTGAATGGTAAGGGGGTAGGGGCTTGCCAGGGGTTCCTAGGGTGATGGAGGGAAGGAATGGGTTCCTTGTCAGCTGGTTAGGTTTGGTGATAACCAGCTGAAGGATTAGTGAAGTGATGAGGGAGGGTGGTAGGCAGCTGTAGGGTGAGTGGAGTTATGGGGGAAGAGTGATAAGCAGCCAGAAGTACCGAAGGGACTTATTTCAAATTTACACACTGAAATAACCCCCTTAGGAGAGTGGGAGGAACGGTAGATGGATATAAAAGTCTTCCAGTGGACAGTAACGACGTTCAGTGCTGACAAGTTCCAGCTTCTTAGATATGGAGAGAATGAAGAACCCAAGAGAGAGTATACAACACCCAGGATCACTTAATAGATCGAAAGGACCATGTGAAAGATCTGGGTGTAATAATGTCAGCTGACTCCTTCCTCAAAAAAATAATAAGGCAAACGTCAAGAAATGCAGGAAAATGACATGGTGGATATTGAGAACTTTAAAAACAAGGGAAATAGCGCCATTGGCGACATTTTTCAAATAGCTTGTGCCTTTTTGTTTAGAGTATTGTATAGTGTTAAGGTGCTTGACGGAACTTATATGTGCAGTAAAGGTTCTCTGTACATTCTCTGGATCTGCAATTTCACCTGCTTTAAGATGTTAATGTACAGCAATATTCTAGCCTAGAGAGAAAAAGTGATTTAAAAATTATCGTTGGCTTGGCATCTCTTGTTTTGAGAGTTCTCATCATCCATCCTATCATTTTCTTCGCAGTTGAGATCGTGGCATCAGGTTTTAAATAAAAAAAGTAAAAACACGTTTTTTCTTTCCCTCAACTTTTTCTTCTGGATTTTTTTGCTGTATTTTTATACACCTTAATTTGATAGCTAAGTAGGCAAGTATTACATATTACCTGCTCACAATACGTGTACATAGTATGTATGTATGTATGTATGTATATATATATATATATATATATATATATATATATATATATATATTAGTGTATATATATATATATATATATATATATATATATATATATATATATATATATATATATATATATATATATATATTATTAGTGTGTATATATATATATATATATATATATATTTTTTTTTTATTATTATTTTATTATTATCACACTGGCCGATTCCCACCAAGGCAGGGTGGCCCGAAAAAGAAAAACTTTCACCATCATTCACTCCATCACTGTCTTGCCAGAAGGGTGCTTTACACTACAGTTTTTAAACTGCAACATTAACACCCCTCCTTCAGAGTGCAGGCACTGTACTTCCCATCTCCAGAACTCAAGTCCGGCCTGCCGGTTTCCCTGAATCCCTTCATAAATGTTACTTTGCTCACACTCCAACAGCACGTCAAGTATTAAAAACCATTTGTCTCCATTCACTCCTATCAAACACGCTCACGCATGCCTGCTGGAAGTCCAAGCCCCTCGCACACAAAACCTCCTTTACCCCCTCCCTCCAACCCTTCCTAGGCCGACCCCTACCCCGCCTTCCTTCCACTACAGACTGATACACTCTTGAAGTCATTCTGTTTCGCTCCATTCTCTCTACATGTCCGAACCACCTCAACAACCCTTCCTCAGCCCTCTGGACAACAGTTTTGGTAATCCCGCACCTCCTCCTAACTTCCAAACTACGAATTCTCTGCATTATATTCACACCACACATTGCCCTCAGACATGACATCTCCACTGCCTCCAGCCTTCTCCTCGCTGCAACATTCATCACCCACGCTTCACACCCATATAAGAGCGTTGGTAAAACTATACTCTCATACATTCCCCTCTTTGCCTCCAAGGACAAAGTTCTTTGTCTCCACAGACTCCTAAGTGCACCACTCACTCTTTCCCTCATCAATTCTATGATTCACCTCATCTTTCATAGACCCATCCGCTGACACGTCCACTCCCAAATATCTGAATACGTTCACCTCCTCCATACTCTCTCCCTCCAATCTGATATTCAATCTTTCATCACCTAATCTTTTTGTTATCCTCATAACCTTACTCTTTCCTGTATTCACCTTTAATTTTCTTCTTTTGCACACCCTACCAAATTCATCCACCAATCTCTGCAGCTTCTCTTCAGAATCTCCCAAGAGCACAGTGTCATCAGCAAAGAGCAGCTGTGACAACTCCCACTTTGTGTGTGATTCTTTATCTTTTAACTCCACGCCTCTTGCCAAGACCCTCGCATTTACTTCTCTTACAACCCCATCTATAAATATATTAAACAACCACGGTGACATCACACATCCTTGTCTAAGGCCTACTTTTACTGGGAAAAAATTTCCCTCTTTCCTACATACTCTAACTTGAGCCTCACTATCCTCGTAAAAACTCTTCACTGCTTTCAGTAACCTACCTCCTACACCATACACTTGCAACATCTGCCACATTGCCCCCCTATCCACCCTGTCATATGCCTTTTCCAAATCCATAAATGCCACAAAGACCTCTTTAGCCTTATCTAAATACTGTTCACTTATATGTTTCACTGTAAACACCTGGTCCACACACCCCCTACCTTTCCTAAAGCCTCCTTGTTCATCTGCTATCCTATTCTCCGTCTTACTCTTAATTCTTTCAATTATAACTCTACCATACACTTTACCAGGTACACTCAACAGACTTATCCCCCTATAATTTTTGCACTCTCTTTTATCCCCTTTGCCTTTATACAAAGGAACTATGCATGCTCTCTGCCAATCCCTAGGTACCTTACCCTCTTCCATACATTTATTAAATAATTGCACCAACCACTCCAAAACTATATCCCCACCTGCTTTTAACATTTCTATCTTTATCCCATCAATCCCGGCTGCCTTACCCCCTTTCATTTTACCTACTGCCTCACGAACTTCCCCCACACTCACAACTGGCTCTTCCTCACTCCTACAAGATGTTATTCCTCCTTGCCCTATACACGAAATCACAGCTTCCCTATCTTCATCAACATTTAACAATTCCTCAAAATATTCCCTCCATCTTCCCAATACCTCTAACTCTCCATTTAATAACTCTCCTCTCCTATTTTTAACTGACAAATCCATTTGTTCTCTAGGCTTTCTTAACTTGTTAATCTCACTCCAAAACTTTTTCTTATTTTCAACAAAATTTGTTGATAACATCTCACCCACTCTCTCATTTGCTCTCTTTTTACATTGCTTCACCACTCTCTTAACCTCTCTCTTTTTCTCCATATACTCTTCCCTCCTTGCATCACTTCTACTTTGTAAAAACTTCTCATATGCTAACTTTTTCTCCCTTACTACTCTCTTTACATCATCACTCCACCAATCGCTCCTCTTCCCTCCTGCACCCACTTTCCTGTAACCACAAACTTCTGCTGAACACTCTAACACTACATTTTTAAACCTACCCCATACCTCTTCGACCCCATTGCCTATGCTCTCATTAGCCCATCTATCCTCCAATAGCTGTTTATATCTTACCCTAACTGCCTCCTCTTTTAGTTTATAAACCTTCACCTCTCTCTTCCCTGATGCTTCTATTCTCCTTGTATCCCATCTACCTTTTACTCTCAGTGTAGCTACAACTAGAAAGTGATCTGATATATCTGTGGCCCCTCTATAAACATGTACATCCTGAAGTCTACTCAACAGTCTTTTATCTACCAATACATAATCCAACAAACTACTGTCATTTCGCCCTACATCATATCGTGTATACTTATTTATCCTCTTTTTCTTAAAATATGTATTACCTATAACTAAACCCCTTTCTATACAAAGTTCAATCAAAGGGCTCCCATTATCATTTACACCTGGCACCCCAAACTTACCTACCACACCCTCTCTAAAAGTTTCTCCTACTTTAGCATTCAGGTCCCCTACCACAATTACTCTCTCACTTGGTTCAAAGGCTCCTATACATTCACTTAACATCTCCCAAAATCTCTCTCTCTCCTCTGCATTCCTCTCTTCTCCAGGTGCATACACGCTTATTATGACCCACTTCTCGCATCCAACCTTTACTTTAATCCACATAATTCTTGAATTTACACATTCATATTCTCTTTTCTCCTTCCATAACTGATCATTTAACATTACTGCTACCCCTTCCTTTGCTCTAACTCTCTCAAATACTCCAGATTTAATCCCATTTATTTCCCCCCACTGAAACTCTCCTACCCCCTTCAGCTTTGTTTCGCTTAGAGCCAGGACATCCAACTTCTTTTCATTCATAACATCAGCAATCATCTGTTTCTTGTCATCCGCACTACATCCACGCACATTTAAGCATCCCAGTTTTATAAAGTTTTTCTTCTTCTCTTTTTTAGTAAATGTATACAGGAGAAGGGGTTACTAGCCCATTGCTCCCGGCATTTTAGTCGCCTCATACGACACGCATGGCTTACGGAGGAAAGATTCTTTTCCACTTCCCCATGGACAATAGAAGAAATAAAAAAGAACAAGAGCTATTTAGAAAAAGGAGAAAAACCTAGATGTATGTATATATATATATGCATGTGCGTGTCTGTGAAGTGTGACCAAAGTGTAAGTATATATATATATATACATATATATATATATATACACATATATATATATACATATATATATATATACACATATATATATATACATATATATATTAGTATATCCCGAGAGCAATCCATTATTTTTTTCAGTCCTTTAGGATCTGACCTCGTGTTTTGCCACATAAAAAAAAATCTTAATTTTTGTTGTAATACTAACGTCAACATTGTGTATGTAGAAATAATGAATAAGGAAACTTAGCCACAAATAGGGAGGCAAGGATAGGAAAGCCCTCGAAACCGATCACAGGTATGTTACATGTATAATACTGTTGTAAAGGTATAAGATATTGCGGAAGTGTTCAAAAATGTTTTGTTGCAGAAGAATGTTCTTGTTGCAAAATAGTTCAGTGTTGCAGAGGAACGTTCAGAATGTGTTCTGTTGTTGCAGAATGTTCAAACCGTGTTCTGTTGTTGAATGTTCAAACCGTGTTCTGTTGTTGCAGAATGTTCAAACCGTGTTCTGTTGTTGCAGAATGTTCAAACCGTGTTCTGTTGCAGAATGTTCAAACCGTGTTCTGTTGTTGCAGAATGTTCAAACCGTGTTCTGTTGTTGCAGAATGTTCAAACCGTGTTCTGTTGTTGCAGAATGTTCAAACCGTGTTCTGTTGCAGAATGTTCAAACCGTGTTCTGTTGTTGCAGAATGTTCAAACCGTGTTTTGTTGTTGCAGAATGTTCAAACCGTGTTCTGTTGTTGCAGAATGTTCAAACCGTGTTCTGTTGTTGCAGAATGTTCAAACCGTGTTCTGTTGTTGCAGAATGTTCAAACCGTGTTCTGTTGTTGCAGAATGTTCAAACCGTGTTCTGTTGTTGCAGAATGTTCAAACCGTGTTCTGTTGTTGCAGAATGTTCAAACCGTGTTCTGTTGTTGCAGAATGTTCAAACCGTGTTCTGTTAGGTAAGACACATATGCAACAGTTAGACAACTTTATTCCGAAACGTTTCGCCTACACAGTGGAACTGACTATGGAACTGAACTTCTCCAGGCCGAGGGACTGACAACCTCAAATTCTACGACTTTAAGGGTGATGGACTGATTACATCGTCTTCACATCTCTACTGTTCCTGCCTACTTTCTGTATTCGACTGAAGAAGCCTACTGTGTAGGCGAAACGTTTCGGAATAAAGTTGTCTAACTGTTGCATATGTGTCTTACCTAACAACCTGTCGGTATTGTATACCATTTTGATGTTCAAACCGTGTTCTGTTGTTGAATGTTCAAACCGTGTTCTGTTGTTGCAGAATGTTCAAACAGTGTTCTGTTGTTGCAGAATGTTCAAACCGTGTTCTGTTGTTGCAGAATGTTCAAACCGTGTTCTGTTGTTGCAGAATGTTCAAACCGTGTTCTGTTGTTGCAGAATGTTCAAACCGTGTTCTGTTGTTGCAGAATGTTCAAACCGTGTTCTGTTGTTGCAGAATGTTCAAACAGTGTTCTGTTGTTGCAGAATGTTCAAACAGTGTTCTGTTGTTGCAGAATGTTCAGTGTTCTGTTGCAGAATGTTCAAACCGTGTTCTGTTGTTGAAGAATGTTCAAACCGTGTTCTGTTGTTGCAGAATGTTCAAACCGTGTTCTGTTGTTGCAGAATGTTCAAATCGTGTTCTGCTGCCAGTAGAGGCCTTTTAATGTTATGAAAAATGTAGCTTGATGACCTTGGCTTGTATTACATTCCAGCGAATGTTCTTAATGGTTTAGCATCGCTTACCAGTGGATATAATAATCCTACCGCTGTGTTCGTCAGCCAGATATATTTCATTTGTGGGGAAGCGCCAAACCCGTAGCAATCACACAACGCCTGGAGAATACGATTCGGTCCAGCTTGATCCAAGGGAAAGGATACCTACAATTCCTTGGATCAAGAGCCCTTCACCGTCATCAAGGTACTCCTTGAAGGATAAGGGCAGAAGAGCTTGGTTATGTCTAGCGCCACCAGTAACCTAGCAGGTGTTAATCCCCCGGTCCCTTGCTTCTCCAGCCCTTCAGTGGGGTGCCTAGGTGCTAGATCTAGAAGGGCTCTTGATTCGTGGAATTTGAGCTGCCCTCTCATTCCTCGAATTGAGTTCTTCCTAGTGATTATAATTTTCATAATTCCACCAGTTCTCGTGATATCGCTGTCAATCGTTGACTGGGTATACTCACTGATAAAGATAAGAGATATATATGTAGTGTATCGTACTCTCTTTATTACACGAGAGTTAGGCTAAGATAGTTCCTACCTTTTATTTAAAAGCTGAGAGCTGTTACATGCTAAGCTCTCTCAAATATACGTACAAATCTTGAATATACGTGTCTGTTCATCGTATATCCAGTCTAACTTGTTTTGGAATGATCGTTATTGAATTAGCTTCTTCTGTTATTATTTTTATTATTAATGGTAGGTGGGTGGATTGACGAGGGAGGGGGAATGAGACGTTGTGGTAGTGGGTTGTTTAGAGCTTGTGTTTTGTGGGTTGGCGTGGCAGAAAGGGAGGGAACACCCACGGCCTTGATATCTGGTAAAAACTGGGCCCCTGACCGTGCGATATTATGATAACTTTGTGTAAACAGTGGAGTGTCTCGTGGTGCCAGCCCCCACCCACCTACAACACTACTTGCTCTCTAGTGTGGCTGTCGTCACAACCAGCTCACCTACTTAGATGCTCCAACATATATAATAGTTCTTTCATCTTTCAACAAACCGGCCGTATCCCACCGAGGCAGGGTGGCCCAAAAAGAAAAACAAAAGTTTCTCTCTTAAAATTTAGTAATTTATACAAGAGAAGGGATTACTAGCCTCTTGCTCCCGGGAATTTAGTCGCTTCTTACAACACGCATGGCTTACGGAGGAAGAATTCTGTTCCACTTCCCCATGGAGATAAGAGGAAATAAAAAAGAACAAGAACTAGAAAGAAAATAGCAGAAAACCCAGGGTGTGTGTGTGTGTGTGTGTGTGTGTGTGTGTGGTGTGTGTGTGTGTGTGTGTGTGTGTGTGTGTGTGTGTGTGTGTGTGTGTATATATATATATATATATATATATATTATATATATATATATATATATATATATATATTATTTATATATATGCATGCATATATATATATATGCATGCATATATATATATATATATATATATATATATATATATATATGCATGCATGCTTGTGCACGTATGTGTAGTGTGACCTAAGTAGAAGTAGCACTCGTACCTGTAATCTTGCATATTTATGAGACAGACAAAAGACACCAGCAATCCTACCATCACGTAAAACAATTACAGGCTTTCGTTTTACTCGCTTGGCAGGACGGTAGTACCTCCCTGGGCGGTTGCTGTCTACCAACCTACTACCTAGAATATATAATAGTTATTATAACCTAATTTTTCAACATAAATTATCAGGTATCCCCAACGGGGTATCTTTACATGGATGCCTTTTTCTTCTCTGTCTAAAGGTTTTCTTTTATAACTTGGTAATGCCCGATTCGATTTGGAAAGGTTCTAGCAATTACTGGCATATTCAAGTGCCCTCTGGTAAATTTTATGAAGACCATTCCAGGTTTTTGGAATTCGTGCGATAACTTGTCTCCTGATAGACTTCGCGCTGTCACCGGGAATGTCTGTCTTTAACGTTTACTCGCTGGAGCGGATACATATAATACATAAGTAGAAAGTACTCAGAGCCTGGTCCCAAACGTGCGCACTGCCATAACATATTAGAATGAGAGAAATGGGAGAAAATGTACAATAAACCCAGTGAAGATCGTGGGCACAAGAGGACATTTGTATCAACATCCGTGGTCAAAAGAACACTTCCGGGATAGATTTACAGGTACCTCTACTAGGTTCCCGATTAACTAGGCTATGATGGATATGTGGGCCAGTGGGTCGCCAGCAGCAACAGCCTAGTTGACCAGGCAAGCACCAGGCAAAACTTGCCCAGGGCCCGTTTCGGTAGTAGGAAAGTTCTCGAAACTCATCAAAGATAAAAGATGTACCAAAGATACTGGATAATATAACTGGTTTAGAAAAGAAAATCCTTGCTAAATCTTTGGAAATTTCAACTTCGGATAAAACAGTTACTTATTAATAACTTGTACCAACAAGCTGTTTTGTCTAATTCCTCATTTGCACGTGAAAATATTGATTAAACACTCCGTTTTGTTTGGTTACAGGAATTTTGTGGAACATCCAGGAAACTTTCAACATCACTGACTCCCAGGCTGGCCTCCTACAGACAGCCTTCGTCCTGGTGTACATGGTGATGGCTCCTATCTTTGGCTTCCTCGGGGATCGCTTTTCCAGGAAGTACCTTATGGCTGTTGGTCTTCTCTTATGGAGCTTAGCAACAGTTCTTGGCTCTTTAATGAAGGTAAAAATTTTCTTCTTTTATTTTAATGAACTTAAACGTTACCAGGATTGACATTAATAATGTACTGGTATTTTAATTGATGCTGTTTATAATAATTTGGTATGATGGTATTTATTTGCGTTGAGCGTTTAATACCTTTATTTATATTTTATGCTGTGTGTGTGTGTGTGTGTGTAAGTAAGTAAGTAAGTAATATTGCTGTGCACTGAGTGACCTATATGGTAAGCTTATTTTAGTGTAGTTACACAAGTACAATTATCATACATAGTTTAAGATATGTAAATAGGATAAAAAACTCCGTGAGTTATTTTCATTGGCGTCGTTGTAATATTTTAATATTTAAAGCCTATATGGTTCCAGTGCTCGTAAATATCACTACTACATGCTACCGGAGAATGACATGTGAACTATTTCAATAGTTGTCTTAACAGCCCAGCCATGGGCCAAGATAATTGTAACAGCCGGATGTTGCGTTTCTTGCTCGTCCATGCAAGAGGAAACAAATGCAGCTTTACATTTAATTCCTTTTTAGGACACTTGGTCCCAAAGATGAGGGGGTACTTGTACCTCCTCCCATGGGAGACTTAGGTCTCGAGATACTCCCCAGATAGGGAGCCAAGGCCGGGTCACCACTACTTGGAAAAGACCCGGGCCGGGAGAATACCGGCGAATAATAAAAAAAAAAGCCTTTTACACCCCTTTACCTTTAAATACCTTTGAGTTTCGAGTCTTACTACTCACGGAGCCCGGCCATAGGCCAGGTTTATCTGGTGCTAGCCTAGTCAACCAGGCTATTGCTGCCCCACATATCCCTCACAGCCTGGTTGATCTGGCACTTGGTGAATATACTTAGAATCTTTTAAATGTGGTCAGACTTGATTGCCTCGCCTCCAGATGTTGTGCTGCTCTTGTGGGTTTAGCGCTTCTCCGTCAGTATAGTTTTCTTTCGTCTCAGGAACATGTTAGATACGGGAGTCAACCCTTCTCATATTAAGTATACACACGTTTACTTTTCTTTGGGTTTGCTAATATTTTCTTACCAATATTTATTCTAGTGAGGCCGTGTGGGAGGGTTGATCCCGGAACCAACATATATTAGCAAGTATATCCAGCAGATGAAGGCACATGGTTTGTCAGCCTGACATGCACATGCATGCTAGTGGCTTTCTTTGTGTTTAATATAAAATAAATGTAAACTATATTTCGTATACTACTCAAAGAAATCAAATTTGTTTGTCCCTCATGACTGTGGTTCTGAGACTAGCTAAAGATAGTGTTATATAAGACCTCATTCATTGTGTTGAAAAACTGATATGTAATACGGACTGTGTTTGAAGACTCACGAGCAGACATTTAGGACTTCTTATGGAAACTTTTCGGTCCAGGAGCCCTAAAAGTTGTGGTAAGAATATTTCCATCTTTCATTATTTGTGGGCAGTGTCCCCTCCCCGGGAGGTGCCGTAATGTCGGCTTATTAGGGACTCTTTATCCGAGGAATTAGACCCGTAGTCTCATTTTCCTAGATGGAACCAGATTGCCTCCCATTCACACAGGTGTGCTATTCGCTGTGTAACCACTACTTATTTAGCTCTCCTTACCACGAATGTAATGTAGGCATTGTGGGAATGGATGCTCGTGGGACGTCTAGGCTGCTCTTGAGTGAGCGAGGAAGTGTCTACCCGCTAGTGGCCTTGGCCATCAGTGACGAATTTTCGCGGTTTTCTTTCCTGGGTGTATTTCATTATCTGTCCTCTATGCACTCTTTCTTTTCAGTATACTTGCAGTTTGCTCAGATATGCCTTCTCCCAATGACTGCACGGGGTGTTGGTTCAGTGATGTCTGTCATTTCAGCTGTTAGTTGAAATAAACGCCACTTTGTCTTGGCTTTTTTGGGGGGGTTATCCTAGGTAATTTACACTTGTCATTATGTATGGTAATTTGTGTAACTTTTTGTGTGTACCTGTACCTAAATAAACTTGTAATATACCACTTGTTTCTGCTGAGTGGATATACTGTTTTATTGTTGGTGTTTAGATATTGCCCCCTTTTTTATAGGATTAGACACGTTGTCGGGGCACCATACATCAGTTTATAGGCTTGAGGAAAGCCTGCTGTTTAACGCAGGTGGGAGATGTGGATGTCCGTTGCTGCCGGTGTTCCAGCAATAGGGATCCACCTGACATAGTTGGGAACCATTTGTTCCAGTTTCTCTTATGTGCTTTCCCACCCAGATTCGGGCAACGTTTTTCTATGATTTCTGGGAAGTAGGGCTCAGGTATCTCTTTTGATGGTCCTTAACAACGTGGGCGTACCTAGTATTGCCTTACTGTAGCAACAACCAGTATGAATGGAAGATGTTACAACCTCTTACAGTCTATGTATAGTCATCAGTTCAAGTTGGCGTGTTAAATGTTATTCCATTTAGCCATATAGTAAACAATGATATTGGAATGAGAGGAAGCGTTCATTGGTGTGAGCAGCAAATGTATTGTCACCCCACTTGAGCGTAGTTAAGCCCATGTCTCGCTAGATTGATCCTTACCACCGCCATCGCCTCAACGACGGTACAGCTCACATTCCCTCACGTGTGACTAGCTGGACGAGCCTTATGCCCTGGAAAAATTCTCGCCAGTCATTGAGAACAATGTTAGGTCGTTCTCTTAAGAGACATGCCCGGTACTTGGTCCTTGTTAAGGGGACATTAGTGCTTCGTTAGAACAGAAGTGCCTTGTTGGAGAAACACTAGTGCCATGCAGGGGAGGCATTAGTGCTTTTTTTGAGACATTTAAGGATAGTAGTGCCTTGTTAGGGACCAGGAGTCGTGGTCTGGGACCGGACTGCAGGGGTAGACCCCCTACAAAAAACATAAGACAAATTTATGGTTGGTAGAACTTTAGTACCCTGTTAGGAGGCTCTTAGTACATTGTTAGGGTATTAGTTCTTTGAAGGTAGCTAGTACCTTGTTAGGAAGAAGAGTTTATTAATTGCCTGATCACCCAGACTATGTACCTGCAACCCACGGTGACTTATGCACCACAGTCTGGATATTAAATAGAGGGAGTATGGAGGAAGATTGGTTAAAGGGCGGGCTGCAAGCGTAGGAAAGCTTTCAAAACTAGTCAGAGGTAATTTAGATATTTAGGAGTGGATGTGGCTGCTGATTAGTCTATGAACAGATGAACCATAGAATGGACAGGGGAAGAAAGGTAGATGGTGTGTTGAGGTATCTGTGGTAAGCCAGAAGCTTACCTACTGAGGCAAAAAGGGAAATATACTGAAACATTATGGCACCAGCATTTTTATATGTGCGAGGGGCATATGTTTTAACATTGCAGCGAGGAGGAGGCTGGGGATAGTGGTGTCATGTTTGAGTTCCACGTGTGAATTTGGTGTAAATAATTCAGAGCATAGAAATTATAAGTCTGCAAGATTACTAGAGGTATAGTCCAGAGGGCCGAGGAAAAGTTGAGGAGAGGTTTGGCCATTTAGAGAAGATGGAGCAGGATAGGATGACCAAGAGGAAGTATAAATCAGGAAGGAGGGGCAGGGGTCATCCCAAGAAAGATCGAGGGGAGGGAATGAAAGAGGGTTTGAGTGATAGGGGGCTTGAGCATCCAGCTGGTTTGTGTGAATGTGTTATATCAGAGTTAGAGACAACTGGCTTGGCTTTGTCAGTGTGAGCAAGATAACATTCATGAGATTTAGGGAAACCAGTTACCATAGACTAGCCATGGACTTGGCTGTAGGGGCATTGACTCCTGGAATACCCTCCAGATAGCTAGATTCAAGTCCTGGAGACTGGGTACATTGCCTGTACTCTGAAGAGGGGAAGAGGTGTTGCAGTTCAGAGTATCATGTGAATTGTGATTACTGTGCACTTCAGGTAAGACAGCTATTTAATAAATGATGGTGAATGTGTTAAGTTTTTTAGGTTACTCTGCCTTAGTGGGAGATGGCCAGCATTACCAAAAAATTTTATACATTATAAATATACTTCATTGAAGAAAATTTTCTACCAGTTAACTGAACTTGAGCTCTAGATGTGGGTAGTACAGTGCCTGCACTCTGAAGGGGAGGTGGGGATATTGTAGTTTGGAAGGGCATCTGAACCATAATATTGGCATACCTCTGGTATGACAGTGATGGTGTGAGTGGTGGTGAAAGCGATTCTTTTTCAGGTTCCCCTACGTCGGTAGGAGATTGCTAGCGTGTTAAAAAAATATATGTAGAATGTATAACTATATTTTATAGTATTACATATTCTGTACATATATACAGACATTGTTATAGCATTTTATAAATATATAGCACTTTACAAATGTAATGTACAGCATTTAAAAATACCACACTGTATATTATATAGAAAAGTATGTATCAGTATTGATACATACTTTTCTTAACTTTTCAAAATTTTCAGACGTACGAACTGTTCCTCATATTTCGGTGTTTAGTGGGAGTTGGAGAGGCGAGTTATTCAACCATTGCTCCCACCATTATCTCTGATCTCTTCGTGAAAGATCTGCGTTCCAAGATGTTGGCTGTCTTCTACTTTGCTATCCCTGTTGGCAGGTTTGTTCCTAAGCAAAATGTTTGTTTTATTCTTCAGGTATATTCATTTACTCCTGACTGTAATAAACATATAATAGATGCCCTACTCCTCCACATGATGATAGGTGCAAATTTTCCTATAAATTTTTATGTTCTCCTTTCACTTATGTATCTGCTGAAGAGGAACCTCCAGAAGGGGGTCGAAAAATACAGATTGAGCAACCTCCTGTACTCGCCTAGTTGTGGCTGCAAGGGTCGAGTCACAGCTCGTGGCCCCTGTGTTTGTTCCCACGTGGGTTATTATTAAGCATCATATAATACTATTATCTAAATTATAATACAGTACAGTTCTGTATTCAATGTTCATACAAAAAGCCTAAAATCAAGCTAATATTTTTTAAATTTTGTTGTAAAGCATTACAAATGTTGTGTATATTACTGTACAGTAGAAGTGTGAACCACATAAAAAATTAAATTGTCTTCTAGGATAAAACACTTGTATACACTAGTTATAACAATTTTTTTTATACCAAGTGTTTGTTTTGCAACAAAACTAACCTAACAACCTAAATTATCTTTGCTAAGAATGAAATAAAAAGTGTAATTTAACTACATTAAGAATTTGCATAACTAGGTATATTTGTTTTATTTGGGGAATTAATGTTGGTGACCCAAACAGTAGAGTACTGTATTAAATGTATGTTTGTCTTTTACAGTGGGCTTGGTTACATTATTGGTGCAGAAGTAACCAAGCTAGTGGGAAACAGTGGGGATTCAGAAGCATGGCGCTGGGGCCTGCGTGTCACCCCAGTGATGGGTTTCATTGCACTGCTGCTGATTCTGTTCATGCTGCGAGAACCTCCTCGGGGGGAGAGTGAAGGCGGGCAGCACCTGCAACCTACCTCATTTATCAGTGACCTCATATACCTCTTTACCAAGTTAGTAACAAATTTGTTACTTTCCTAAAATTTATGAAGTAGAAAAATTAGGCCTGGAAATTGCACAAGAGTTGGTAAGGGGCTTAGACATCCAACAGGCATGTGTGAATATGTTAGCAGTGAGTGAATGGAGGCAAGAGAGTTTTATGACTTGCTCTTGGAGTGTGAGCAAGGTAACATTTATGAAGGGATTCAGGGAAACCGGTTAACCAGACTCGAGTGCTAGAGAAGAACTTCAAAGGAAGGGGCAAGGATATTATCAAAGCTAACTTAGGTAATAGAATAGTAAGTAACTTTTTGTACAGATAGTGAAATTTTGAGAGGATGAGAATTTAGAGTATTGGTAACATAGGCATTAACTTGAGAAACTTAAGTTTGTCAATTCCTGTGGTGCCTATGTGATTGAGCATGTCAACTAGGAGGCCTGGTCTAGGACCTGGCTGCAGGGTTAGTTCTCCCCAGAACTTCACATTATTGAGGTAGAAAGGAAAGATCGCCAGAGAACCTGTAGAATGTAATACCTGTATATAACATGCAATAAGAAGCTCCTAAACAGTTGGACCCTTCAAAGGGGTTACCTTGATGCTGGTAAAGGGATCTTGATCCAAAGAATTGAAGCTACCATCCTCTTCCAAGGAAAAGTTCTTTGGGAACTGTGATCTAACACTGAATGGGCTATAATATATCAACACTTGTTGAGCAATTATTTGTCATGGCAGGTTCAAAGTTGATGAAAGATTTTGTTTGAGGAGAGAAATGCAAACACTGGTAAGAGGAAAATATTGTCACTAGAGTACCACAGGATCTGTGGTTGTCCCCATTTTTTTTTTCTCCGAGAAACTGGATGTCTCCCACCCAGGTAGGGTGACCCAAAAAAGAAGAAACACTCACCATCACTGTCTTGCCAGAGGGACAGCGATACTAAAATGCCTGGAGAAAGCAGTTAGAATCCCCGTTCATATAAATTACTAAATGTGAAAAGCAGAAACTTTTCTTCTGGTCACCCTGGCTCAATGGGAGACAACCAGTGTGGGGGGTCGGTTGGTGCAAGGACTGGATAAAGGCTTGATCTTCCATCTGCTACTCTTACAGCGAGGTCTCTGCCTCAACAAAACTGTATGACTGATACTTTGTAGAAATCAACTTCATTAGGCTGGGACGCTACTGAATCTCTTGTATGGCACTTATTGATAAAAAGTTTATTGGAAATTTAGCACAATATGAAAATGTCAAATATTTTGTTTTCCCCAAAAATCCTATTAAATTGCTTAATCTATAATGAACACAAAATATATTAAGCCCTGTGATGCTCTTATGAAGATAAAGGATACTGAATGCATACTTTCAGGGCAGCAGGCAGGCCGTATCCCACCGAGGCGGGGTGGCCCAAAAGGAAAAACAAAAGTTTCTCCTTTTACATTTAGTAATATATACAGGAGAAGGGGTTACTAGCCCCTTGCTCCCGGCATTTTAGTTGCCTCTTACAACACGCATGGCGTACGGAGGAAGAATTCTGTTCCACTTCCCCATGGAGATAAGAGGAAATAAACAAGAACAAGAACTAGAAAGAAAATAAAAGAAAACCCAGAGGGGTATGTATATATACGCTTGTACATGTATGTGTAGTGTGACCTAAGTGTAAGTAGAAGTAGCAAGATGTACCTGAAATCTTGCATGTTCATGAGACAGAAAAAAGGACACCAGCAATCCTACCATCATGTAAAACAATCACAGGCTTTCGTTTTACACTCACTTGGCAGGACGGTAGTACCTCCCTGGGCGGTTGCTGTCTACCAACCTACTACCTAGGAGGGAATACTTAAATTATGAAATTTTTACAGTTCTTAACACTAATTTTTCTACAACAGCAAGAGTTTCATCTTGTCGACAATTGCATTCACCTGCGTGACTTTCGTGGCTGGTGCTCTGGCATGGTGGGGACCTATCTTCACGCAACTTGGTGTTATCATTCAGGATCATCCAAATGCCAATAAAGATGAGTAAGTTGATCTTGCATTTCAAACTTTTTTCTTTGCACTGCAGTTTACAGTCCAGGTCTATCTAGGGTGTACTACGTAGCTTGCCGACACATGCACGCACACAAGTGAACGTACAAGAACACACCCTCATGAACACAAGCATACACATGAACATGAGGAAGGGTGGGTGGGTAATTATTTAGTGTTTTGTAACCAAGAGCAGCAGTTATAAGAATCGCCCAGCCTGGGAATCCTGGGTCATCTCACATGAGTTAATGTAATATAAATAAAGATTTGAAAGAATGCTCTTGGTTTGCCATGGAATTTTCCGTACAATATCAGTGTTAGAAAATAATGCTAGAGAACAAGTCCCGGTAAATGTTTTTTTCCTAGATGAAATTGGCTACTTGGCAAACTGGAGTTGAAGAATGAGTATAGGATTGTGTATGTGCTGAAATACCCCAAGGTTCTGTTTTCATTTCAATATTCCTGGAGTACGTATATGACTGCAGGAGAAGTAAACCCCCGTGTTTTTGTTTACCAATGATGCCAAAGTAATGCGAAGAATAAAAATGGACAAAGATGGTTGAATTCTGACAGCTGCTGGAATAGTTGAGCAAAGAATTACTGGAGTTTGTTCCCAGTAAAAGTAAAGGAGTGAAATTCTGAGAGGGAGAAAGGAGACTGGAGACAGTACCACTTAGGGGGGAAAAAAAACTATGAACATTGAAAATAATGATTTAAGAATAAAAGTTATACCAAACCTGTTCCTTAAGGTGCAGCTGAACACTACAGAAATTCCTCAGAATCAGTAGTATCTAAATCCACAGAATTTTCTTATGGGCCTATTATGAAGTTACTATAATACAAGGGTAATAAGAGAATTCATCTGTCCTACAAAATGTGGTCATAAGGAAAAAAACACTTTTTATTTTTTACATTTCACATAACCTGTAAATCTTATTGTAAAGGTTTTTCATTTAATACATCATGAAATATGAATGGTGTAGCTAAAACTAGTTACGTTGTGGGGCAAGCTGTAGTCAATGATTTACATGCATGAACAGAATGCAGTCCTCCACTTTTTTTTTTTTTTTCCTGAACCCACAAGGTTTTGTTCCTTAGGACACTAAAAACTGGTTTGTCCCACACCTGAAAGTGTGACTTGTATTTCCTTTAGGAATTCATAGGACTACTGCACTGTTCTAAAATTTACTGTGACTCTGAGTAGCAAGACTACTACAGGCGAGTCTAAAGATAAAATAATAGATTAAAGTTAAAAATATTATAAGACATGCTTCCTAGGGGGATAACACAGTGGATGTTGTTAGAAACTTGTACCTTATCTATCAACTTGGTCTGAGCAATATGAAAGATTAGATAGGAGGATCCTTTCATAACAATGATAAGTATTAACAAGAGGCCACAACTGTAAATTGAGGGAAGATGGAGCTAAAAGGATACTAGTAAATTTGTCCTCACAAAGTGGGGGGAAGTGGAAAAGAATCCTTCCTCCATATGCCATACATGCCGTAAGAGGCTGTCTTACCAGAGGTGCACAGATACAGATGCGCACTAATTCTGTTACGTATTATAATACAGTAATCTTGTTGGATGGCAAGGCTTGCTAGGAGATATGGTCAAAAGATGATATACAAAGCAAAGCTTTATTTCCAGAGAACGTTTTTGCCAACATGCGCTTTATGAAGTGACTCGATAAAGTTCAGCATAGGTAAAGCTATGCTCTGCAGTGGTTTTTCTTTTATAGTAAAGGATTAATTACTTTTTCTTTAATATAATTGTTTTCTTCCCACAGTGTTGCATTTGTGTTTGGAGCGATTGCCATGTCAGCCGGTCTGATTGGTGTGCCTCTGGGATCTCTTGCTGGCCAGAAGCTCCGAGTCAGGTACACTGCATGAACTGCCTTGTTAAATTGTAGTACCCTTAGAGTGGTGCCTTGATCTTAGCAATTGGAACATTTAAATTTGATTACTTCTCATACACCCAAGTGCTGTATAACCCCTACAGGTTTAGTTCTTCCCCATTAATAATATCCAGCTAGCTGAATTGTTTTCACTGTGTGCAACATTCAGTGAAATGTCATGCATTCACAAAAAGCTAATGTGCTTTTAAGCAAATTTTTGTTGTTTGTGTTGAGGGTTCCTTGAGATTAGCTCAATTTGTTGCACCTGATTGTTCAGGAATTGAGTTTTAAGTGTCTTTGCAGCGAGGAATTAGTATTTGTAGGATAAAAGTGCAAAAATGCCAGATATTTCTAGATCATTAATTTTTAATTGTATTTTTTACTTGTTTCACTGCTCTTAATACAGTCTGGTGATTTCTGGTTCATCTTAACATTTAGTAATATTAGTTGTTCATAAAAAGAACAATTTTGTGTACTTCAGATCACATGTAGGCATTACAGTAGGGCCCCGCTGATATGAACATTTTAACCCTTAAATGGTCCAAACGTATATATACGTTTTTTCAACATCTGAAAGTACGTAAAAAAATGTAATCTTTTTTGTTTTACATTTGAAAACGTGTAAAGAAAACTTTTATCTACATTTTTTTTTTTTGTTATATTTGAAAATATGTAAAAAAAAGTAGATCTACTTTTGTAGCACTACGAATTTGAACGTCGATCTGTTTGGACCGTTTAAGGGTTAAATTACTACCAAAACTCGGTATACGGCTTCCCCACCTGACTTTCTAATACGGTCACCACGCCCTCCCGATTTGTTTACATTTTCCATGAGCTCCGTTAGCACCACATCTCTCCATTATGTCTGGAAACTTTCCAAAATTTCAAATATTTTAAGTTATTTCATGATTTACATTTTTTTTTTTTTTAACAAGTCGGCCATCTCCCACCGAGGCTTGTGTACCTGTACCTAAATAAACTTACTGTGCTGTCATGCAGGTACACATTAAAATCACTAAAAGTATCTTATTAATCTTGAGGACGCCATATCAATAATGATAATACACAATAATGATCACTCTGAGGCGCTTTAAATGTCATGTACAGTGGACCCCCGGTTAACGATATTTTTTCTCTCCAGAAGTATGTTCAGGTGCCAGTACTGACCGAATTTGTTCCCATAAGAAATATTGTGAAGTAGATTAGTCAATTTCAGACCCCCAAACATACACGTACAAATGCACTTACATAAATACACTTACATAATTGGTCACATTCGGAGGTAATCGTTATGCGGGGGTCCACTGTATTACTTTAAAAATAAACATTTTCATTAATCCATCTGATATTTTTTCAAAATTATATAATAAACATGCTACGTAACATAAACATGATAAATACACCCCACAGTAGAATAAATTAACAGTAATATGAGATGTTACGGGTATGAACCAAAACCAGATGCGTTCGTCTGCTTGTTTACATAACTCAGTCTCCTCTCATTTACTTGTTCTCTCTCTCGTTTATTCATTTTACCTCGTTTACTCACCTCTCACCCTACATTAAGACTACAAATATTTTAAGATAACTAATGAGTGTATTGTATGTGGCATTTTATTGTTCTGGAGCGTAATATACTATGTGTGGGTGGGGTGGCCTGGCACGGCTGGCTACCATACCTCCTACACCTGACTTACTACAAATAAATACTACTCACCTGTCACCCTACATTAAGACTTCATATATTCTAAGGTAAGTAATGCATGTACTCTATATGCACTTTATTGCTCTGGGGTACTTTAAATGTGATAGTATATTACATGTGGGTGGGGTGGCCTGGCTAGCTACCATACCTCCCACACCTGACTTATAATAAATACAGTGGTCCCTCGCTTTTCGTAGTTCCCGGCAATCGTAAATTTCGCCAATCATAGGGGTATTTTCGTATAAACATGGACTTGCTTTTCATAAGTTGACTCGCGAGTCGTAATTCGTCCTGGACGCGTACCCACGACGTGAGCCGTGGCGGCAGCCAGTCTGGCATTGTTTACCAGTGAGCGAAGGTCCCCTCATGTGCTCCAGTGAAATATTTCATAATCCATTTATTTTAGTGCTTGCAAGTACTAAATAAGCTACCATGGCTCCAAAGAAAGCTCCTAGTGCCAAGCCTGTGGTAAAGGTGAGAAATACGATTGAATTTAAGAAAGCCATCATTGAACAATATGAAAGTGGTACAAGTGTGGCCGAACTGGCCAGGATGTATAAGAAACCCTACACAACCTTATGTTTCATAGTGGCCAAGAAAAAGGAAATCAAGGATGTTGTTGTTGCAAAGGGAGTAACTATGCTGACAAAAATCAGATCACCAGTACTGGAAGAGGTTGAGAAGTTATTATTGGTGTGGATAAATGAGAAACAATTAGCAGGAGATACTCTTATGACTTCGATTATTTGTGAAAAGGCTAGGCAGTTGCATGAAGATTTGGTAAAGAAATTGCCTGCAAATAGTGGTGATGTGAGTGAATTTAAGGCCAGCAAAGGCTGGTTTGAGAGATTTAAGAACCGTACTGGCATACACAGTGTGGTAAGGCATGGTGAGGCTGCCAGTTCGGACCACAAGGCGGCTGAAAAATATGTGCATGAATTCCAGGAGTACATAGAGGCTGAAGGACTGAAACCTGAACAAGTGTTCAATTGTGACGAAACAGGCCTCTTTTGGAAGAAAATGCCAAAGAGGACCTTCATTACACAAGAGGAAAAGGCAATGCCAGGACACAAGCCTATGAAAGACAGGCTGACGCTAATGTTCTGTGCTAATGCTAGTGGGGATTTCCAAGTGAAGCCATTACTAGTGTACCATTCTGAAAATCCCAGAGTGCTCAGGAAAAACAATGTTATGAAGAGTAAATTGTGTGTGTTTTGGAAATCTAATAGTAAGGCATGGGTCACGAGGGAAATTTTCGTCGAGTGGTTCAATGAAGTGTTTGGCCCTAGTGTGAAGGAGTATCTCCTGGAAAAGAAATTAGATCTCAAGTGCCTGCGAGTAATGGACAATGCACCTGCTCATCCTCCAAACTTGGATGACCTAATTTTCGAGGAGTTTGGGTTCATCACAGTAAAGTTCTTGCCCCTGAATACCACTCCTCTCCTCCAGCCCATGGACCAGCAGGTCATTGCAAACTTTAAAAAACTCTACACAAAAGCAATGTTTCACAGGTGCTTGACTGTGACCACACACTCACTTGACCCTAAGGGAATTTTGGAGAAAGCACTTCAGCATCCTCCATTGCATAACCCTTATAGATATGGCTTGGGAGGGAGTGACTACCAGGACTTTGAACTCTGCCTGGAGAAAATTGTGGCCAGATTGTGTCAACAAGAGAGATTTTGAAGGGTTTGGGACTGACCCTGATGAGCCTATGTCTGTTGTAAAATCAATTGTGGCACTGGGGAGTTCCATGGGGTTGGATGTGAGTTTGGAGGATGTGAAAGAATTGGTGGAAGACCACAACGAAGAGCTCGCCACTGAGGAGCTGCAAGAGCTTCAGCAGGAAGAGCAACACATCGCAGCTCAGAATCTTGCTGCAGAGGAGGAGGAAGAGAGATGGAAGAAGGTGCCTTCTTCAGAAATTAAAGAGATTTTTACTATGTGGGGAAAGATGGAAAGCTTTATGGAGAAACATCACCCTAACAAGGTTGTTGCAAGCCAAGTTGGCAACATGTACAGTGACAGTCTTGGGCCATTTTAGGGAAGTGTTAGAGACGCCAGAAACAGAGCTCTCTCCACAGTTATTTTGCGAGACAGGACTCCAGTGACTCTCAAGGTGGTCCTAGTGGCATTAAGAAACAGAGAAGACAAGCAACCCCAGAAAAGCACTTGGTACCTGAGGTGTTGCTGGAAGGGGATTCCCCTTCCAAACTATAAACAATCCACTCTCTCTCCTCCTCCAGTCTCCTATACACTAAGAAGAATCTCCAATGAAGGTAATTGTTATGCTGTTAATGTTTCATTCATCATTTCCCTTTGTATTGTTTATGTACTACATGTATATTTCATGTAAAAAAAATTTTGTTTTAATACTTCTGGGTGTCAGGAACGGATTAATTTGTTTACATTATTTCTTATGGGGAAAATTGATTCGCAAATCGTAAATTTCATTTATAGTAGCAGCTCCAGGAACGGATTAATTACGAAAAACGAGGGACCACTGTACTGCTCACCTCTCATCCTAAATTAAGACTACAAATATTTTAAGGTAAGTAATGAGTGTAGTGTGTGTGTATTTTACTTTTTATTGTTTTTAATATCTAGTTCTATTGTTAACTTAATATATGCTTGTGTAAACTTATCTGGAATTTATATGCATTTATAAGTGGAAAAAATGACGTTCTGCTTTCGGGCGATGTCTGCTTGCTGATGGTAGCCTGGAATCTAACCTGCTGTATAAGTGGGGCCCTACTGTAAAATGTTTGGTCATTTATTTTTTTTAATATCTGGAATGATGTCTGGCACATTAAATTATCTCTGAATAAGAAAAAAAAAAGTGGTAGATCTGTGAATGAAATTGGTTGGTTGCATTATAAAATTTTTTGACAGATTGATAGACATTACATGATTTATGGTATATTCATTTAGGGGTGTGCCATAGTAATGGTATCAGCTGATTTTGGTGGTATCAGTATTAGGAAAAATTTTGGTATCTTCCCATACCTAGATTTATACATGTGCATGTATATATATATTTTGTTTACTTACAGCTTACCATATGCGGATCCGCTAGTCTGTGGTGTGGGACTGCTTGTTTCCGTTCCATTTATCCTGGGAGCAATGGTATTGGCAGAAATGAACACTGTTGCCTCTTACGTTGTCGTATTCTTTGGTCAAATTTTCCTCAATCTTAACTGGGCCGTTGTGTCAGATATTGTTTTGGTTAGTATTTACTTACTGCATTTTGAAATATAAAAGAAGTTCTAAACAGCTTTTGTCAATTTATTTAACAATTTGTCTATACCTCTCACACTGGATGTCTTGTAAATATTAAAAGATTGTAAATAACAAAAAGGCATAATACGTGCAGTGATTGGAACAATACACAAATAACCCACACATAGGGGAGAGAGAGCTTTGTGACTTAGTAAATGGTCCAAGTCAGAATGAAACATCATAAGCTCCTCCCTTCTATGTGCGGGTTATTTGTGTTATAGATTGTGTGAATGATGGTGAAAGTTTCTCTCTCTTGGGGTCACCCGCCTCAGTGGGAGACAGTCAGCATGTTGCAAAAAAATAACTTTAAACAGCATCCTACAAGGAAGTTGAAATTTTTTTTTAAAGTCTTGGTAAATATAATTTTTAAATTTAAAGTTGATATTTTCCTGTTGTGCTTCGGTCCAGATTTTCTTGATAATCAGCATTACTTTTTCCAAAAGTTTCCCTAAAGGGAGGTTACTTAATGCAGGTGAAGAGCTCTTGATCCAGGGAATTAGACCTGACTTCCCCTTCCTTGGATTGGACCTAATTGCCTCCCATTCCCCAGGTGCTGTTTGACCACTATGGGTTACTTTCCCCATGAATTTTTTTTTTTTTTTTTTCAAAAATTAAAAATGCAGGTTTACTACAATGGTTAATATTTTTTTTTTCTCCTCCAGTATATTGTAATTCCTACAAGACGGTCATCAGCAGAAGCTTTCCAGATTCTCTTCTCCCATGCTCTTGGCGATGCAGGAAGCCCATACTTGATTGGTGTGGTAAGTAGTCATTTGATGTGAATAAACGATTCAGAAAACTGACAGGTTGATAAATGAGACACTTATGCAACATTCTGATATCTTCATTCTGGAAATGTTTTGTCAGCCAGTGGCTTCTTCAGTCCAGTGCAGAGAAAGGTAGTGAGTAGTAGCTTGAGGTAATCAGTCCCTCAGCCTGGAGTCAGTATGTTCACTCCATTACTCTTGATGGAATGAACACATTGACTCCAGGCTGAGGGACTGATTACTTCATCTCATCATCATCATCATCATCATCATCATCATCATCCACCTTTCTCTGTATTGGACTGAAGAAGCCACTGGCTGGCAGAAAGGTTTCCATAGAACAGATACCCAAATGTTGCATTTGTTCAGGTTAAGGGGAGTCTGAGGAAGGATAAAAACTTTCTTCCTTGCCATGTAGTAAAACTTTCTTCCTTTCCATGTGGTAAAACTTTCTTATTTGATAAAACTTTCTTCCTTGCCATGTAGTAAAACTTTCTTCCTTGCAATGTAGTAAAACTTTCTTCCTTGCCATGCAGTAAAACTTTCTTCCTTACCATGTAGTAAAACTTTCTTCCTTGCCATGTAGTAAAACTTTCTTCCTTTCCATGTGGTAAAACTTTCTTATTTGATAAAACTTTCTTCCTTGCCATGTAGTAAAACTTTCTTCCTTTCCATGTGGTAAAACTTTCTTATTTGATAAAACTTTCTTCCTTGCCATGTAGTAAAACTTTCTTCCTTGCCATGCAGTAAAACTTTCTTCCTTGCCATGTAGTAAAACTTTCTTCCTTGCCATGTGGTAAAACTTTCTTCCTTGCCATGTGGTAAAACTTTCTTCCTTGCCATGTAGTAAAACTTTCTTCCTTGCCATGTAGTAAAACTTTCTTCCTTACCATGTAGTAAAACTTTCTTCCTTGCCATGTAGTAAAACTTTCTTCCTTGCCATGTGGTAAAACTTTCTTATTTGATAAAACTTTCTTCCTTGCCATGTGGTAAAACTTTCTTCCTTGCCATGTAGTAAAACTTTCTTCCTTGCCATGTAGTAAAACTTTCTTCCTTGCCATGTGGTAAAACTTTCTTGTTTGATAAAACTTTCTTCCTTGCCATGTAGTAAAACTTTCTTCCTTGCCATGCAGTAAAACTTTCTTATTTGATAAAACTTTCTTCCTTGCCTTGTGGTAAAACTTTCTGCCTTACCATGTAGTAAAACTTTCTTCCTTGCCATGCAGTAAAACTTTCTTCCTTGCCATGCAGTAAAACTTTCTTCCTTGCCATGTGGTAAAACTTTCTTCCTTGCCATGTAGTAAAACTTTCTTCCTTGCCATGTGGTAAAACTTTCTTCCTTGCCATGCAGTAAAACTTTCTTCCTTGCCATGTGGTAAAACTTTCTTCCTTGCCATGTAGTAAAACTTTCTTCCTTGCCATGCAGTAAAACTTTCTTCCTTGCCATGTGGTAAAACTTTCTTCCTTGCCATGTAGTAAAACTTTCTTCCTTGCCATGTAGTAAAACTTTCTTCCTTGCCATATGGTAAAACTTTCTTCCTTGCCATGTGGTAAAACTTTCTTCCTTGCCATGTAGTAAAACTTTCTTCCTTGCCATGTAGTAAAACTTTCTTCCTTGCCATGTAGTAAAACTTTCTTATTTGATAAAACTTTCTTCTTTGCCATGTAGTAAAACTTTCTTCCTTGCCATGTAGTAAAACTTTCTTCCTTGCCATGCAGTAAAACTTTCTTCCTTGCCATGTGGTAAAACTTTCTTCCTTGCCATGTAGTAAAACTTTCTTCCTTGCCATGTAGTAAAACTTTCTTCCTTGCCATGTGGTAAAACTTTCTTCCTTGCCATGTAGTAAAACTTTCTTCCTTGCCATGTAGTAAAACTTTCTTCCTTGCCATGTAGTAAAACTTTCTTCCTTGCCATGTAGTAAAACTTTCTTCCTTGCCATGTAGTAAAACTTTCTTATTTGATAAAACTTTCTTCTTTGCCATGTAGTAAAACTTTCTTCCTTGCCGTGTAGTAAAACTTTCTTCCTTGCCATGTGGTAAAACTTTCTTCCTTGCCATGTAGTAAAACTTTCTTCCTTGCCATGTAGTAAAACTTTCTTCTTTGCCATGTAGTAAAACTTTCTTCCTTGCCATGCAGTAAAACTTTCTTATTTGATAAAACTTTCTTCCTTTCCATGTGGTAAAACTTTATTTGATAAAACTTTCTTCCTTGCCATGTAGTAAAACTTTCTTCCTTGCCATGTAGTAAAACTTTCTTCCTTGCCATGTAGTAAAACTTTCTTCCTTGCCATGTAGTAAAACTTTCTTCCTTGCCATGTAGTAAAACTTTCTTCCTTGCCACATGATAAAACTTTCTTCCTTGCCACATGATAAAACTTTCTTCCTTGCCACATGATAAAACTTTCTTTCCTTACTATGAGTTTCTTTTTCAAGAAAACCTTGAAATAAAAATGTACTTGATATGACTTCATTCAGTCTTGTTATTGGTTCAGATTTTGTTAACCTTTTATGTAAATTTTATTAACAGTAAGGTATTACATGGTACATTTAACAGAAAATCAATTGACTTTAGTTATTCCTGAAGGTATTGTATTTTAATGTTAGAAATAGTGATCAGTATTGTTATTGATTTTCATGCTGTTGTATTAATTAATATATCTTATTAATTAAGGTTCTTGTAAGACATGTTTGCATTAGGGGAAATAGATTACATAAAATTCATTTTAAACCATACCCCCGGCCGGGATTGAACCCGCGTTCATAGAGTCTCAAAACTCCAGCCCGTTTATTTGCAATCGTGTCATTACGATTTCTTAAGTCATAAAATTCATTTTGTTTTCCAGGTAGCTGATGCCTTCAAACCATACATTCATGATCGAAATGTCACAACTACAGTTGCCCCTTTCATTAGTACTACAGAAATGGGCTTCTGGAATGTTACAGAGGGATTCTCAACTGTTACAGAGGGATTCTCAACTGTTACAGAGGGATTCTTGAATGTTACAGCTACAACTTCTTCAGGAGATTTAGAGGATTATTATGTAGAATTCAAGGTGAGATGGCATATTTTTAAATACTTGTTAAAGTTTGCTTCAATTTCTTAGTTTTATATGCTAGTTTTCATGTTTATTAAGGCTGAAGAGAGGTAGTTGTAAGAATCAGTGCCTATATGTCTTGTAACTACTAAAGTTCCTAGTCCCTTTTTTTAACTTGTAAACAAATTGTTTATATAGAAAATAGTGCAAATTTATAGTCACATTTCATATGTTCTCCATGGGGAAGTGGAGAAGAATCCTTTCTCCGTATGCCATGCATGTCATAGGAGGCGATTAAAATACCTGGAGCAAAGGGCTAGTAACCTCTTCTGTATAAATTACTAAATTTTAAAAGCTTTTTTTCCTTTTAGATCACCTTGCCTAGGTAGGATACGGCCAGTTTGAAAAAAATTAATAGACACGAATATTGAAGTATATTTTATTTTTTCAGTCAAAACAGTATGCAATGTTCCTGTGTGTGATCATCAATGTCATGGGTGCGTTATTCTTCTTCTGGAATGCTTGTTACATAACATCCGACAAGGAGAGGTGTGATCGTGCTATTGCAGGTAAGCAAAATTAGTTTCCGATGATGAATAGAAACTGTACTGGCACAGGCTTGTTATCCTTCAAGTATTGTACTATGCATGAACTGATTACTTGCTTGTGTGTGTACTAAATACTAATTGTAGCATTTAACTTTTTATGTGCCTATTCATTTTTTACAACTGCTTTGCATGATGATGTTTGTTTTGCCTTCTTTGTTTACTCGGAGAATATTCTTGTATCAGTTTTTCTTTGGGAATAAGAACGTCTGTTGTATGATGGTGAAAGATTTCTCTTTTGAGTCATTTTGCACCAAAGGTATTATGACCCAAAATAGAAAAAAACGTTGTGCTTTAATAATAATAACGTTGTGTTTTAATAATTGTGATTTGATCGTAACGTGCAGAAAATATTTGTCTTGCATGATGGTTTTTGCTTAAAAAATCTTTAATAAATTCAAAGTGGTGTGACGTATGAATAATGGATGTAATAGTGCATGTATGACCTGATACTTCCAGGCAGATCCGAAAAATATCCTGTTTCAATTTTTAACATGTAGAATTGTGATTTTTTTTTTTAGCTGCATCCTTTTGATTAATGAAACAAAAGCATGTGAAAAACTTTTTGGAATTAGTCAGGTTCTTTAATATCTTGGCCTCGAATAGAATGCTCAATAAACAGTAGAATTGCCAGTGCAAATTTAGTCTTTAAACATTTCAGAAGTAAGGCACACTTAACACGTGGATTGCTCTCTGAAGACTACTCCAGAACTCAGGCTTGCTACTTTATTTGAATCTCTTAAAGATAAGTTACCTTTTTTTACACACTATAGCACGTGCTATAATATACATTCATCACCAACTTTTGTCTTACTGGGATGAATAGGCACCATACCAATCGTCTTCTTCAGTTCACTACACTCAAAGAAATAAAGGCTTGTTTACCTTGTATATATTTGAATGTTGATACTGTTCACTCTTCATTAACTCTTCTTTTAGATGTCTTGCAAAATTCTTCATTCTGTTTGAGTGAGCTATACCGGCATCATACTACTATTCATTGATTTACTATACAAGACTTGTATCAAGTTCAAATCATTCAATCGACAGTCTCAGCTACGAAGAAACTCCTTCTGTGGACACTTTCCTTGAACATTATCAGATTCTTAATAACTCCTTTGCATACAGTATTAACAAATACAGTATTTGAATTCCATGGGAGGAAATAGTTAAAAAAAAAAAAACAAAAAAAATTACAAGACAATATTTTATCTTGAGCAGAGACTCAGTGACTGATTAAATTAAAGAAGGAAGTGGGGGGGGGGGGTAGCCTGTTAAGGTCAAGCCCCTACACAGGATATGTTCAGTGTAAAGAACTAAAAGGCACAATACCATGACTGAAACAATACACACATAACCTGCACATAGTAGAAAAGAGCTTGTAACATCATCATGAGCTTCTGTGTCCTATGTGTGGGTTATTTGTGCATGTCCAATATAATTTAATTTTTTTTAACGTCGACAGTTTCCCACTGTTTCATTTTTATTCTTTGATTTTTCACCATCTGTGATGACACTGTTATTAAGATTTGCAAGAGAAACTGAAGCAGTAGAAAAGTGTATTGTCTAGTAAATCAGTAGAGAATATCCAAAAAATATATTTTTAACTGTTTTGACATGAGCTGCAAGCAGAACAAGTCTGTTAGACTGGTATTACAGCCTCTAGGGCCTTACTTCCCTGCACGTTTCCTTCCATATTGCTTTAGAGCAGGGCTGTACCCACCTTCCTTTACCCCCCTGTGACACTTGAGTGGTTCATTTGCAGCCCTTGAGATCTTGTGTAAAAAAAAAATATTAAACTACCCCCAAATTGTCATGGTAAGCACCTTTCGTGTACACTCTTGGTGTGTAAACTTGACACTATTTTTTTTTTATGAAAAAGTTGTGCATCTGCTTTATAACACTGGGTTTTGCCCCCCTCCCCTCCTTGCATGTTCCATGCTCTTGCACTGTGGTTTATCTTCTAACCTCGGTTTATATTTTTACAATTTTTGGGGTACACTGTAAAGTATATTACCTTTGAAATAGTTAAACTTTGGTATGAGGAAGGATGCAGTTCTATGATCATAGCAAAATCCAAATTAGCAAGTAATACCTGTGACTTCCATGTTATAAGGAAAGTGTTGGAGATCCCCCCCCCCCCCCCAACAAACTGGCCATATCCCACTGAGGCAGCGTGACCTAAACAGAAAAATGAAGTTTCTTTTAAAACTTAGTAATTTATGCAGATGGGGTTACTAGACCCTTGCTCCCGGCATTTTAGTCGCCTCTTTTGACACGCATGGCTTACGGAGGAAAAATTCTGTTCCACTTCCCCATAGAGAAGTGTTGGACTTGTATACAGTAAAATATCAAAATGTCCTCCAGAAGTGGAGGGGATTTTGGTATGTATGATGGGATTTTTTTTTTTTTCTGCGGTAACCCTTCAAGTGAAAAGCTCCTGATCTAATGAATTGGAGCTGCCCTCCATTTCTTCAGATCAAATCTGATTACCTTCCTTTTCCCAGGTGCAGTGTGGCCCTTATGGGTGTAGCGCTCCCCAGTGAATTAATCCTCGTACACTAAAATATCACGTGTGAAAGTCACGCAAGATAATTATCCATGGAGTAAAAGTGATTCAAAGTGGTCACTAATAATTTATTACAGTCAGTAAACTTATAATCGCCTCTCTCCTATCCTTACCTGTCAAGGCTGTCAGGAGGGAAGTGATTATTTACTAAATGGGCTAGCAAGACCTACCTGAAGTCTACCTGGAGGGTGTTCTGGGAGGTCAGTACCCCCAAGGCCCAGTCTTTGACCAGACCTCCTGGTGGATCAGGACCTTGTAATCAATTAAGATTCCCTGGCAGTGCTACTGAAATGGTGTAGTTGGATAGTGCTTTTTTTAAGCATGCTTTACTGTGTTTTGTTAAATTCACTCACTGCATGATTTTTTGAAATGCTCATTTGCTGGTTTCACTGAACTGCTGTTTAAGCTAGTAATAATAAATTATTAATGCTCTAATCCTGATGCTTACACTCATAAATACTAAGGAATGGAAATAGCTAATTACTAAGCTATAATAAACTTGTTAGCTATTTTCAAATTTCTGTTACTTAATAGTTGTAAACAGTCAGGATGCAATTTGATAAATTTAATACCTTGTTAGGAGACAGTGTTAAAAAAAAATACCTATTGTATTAACACTTAAGCTTTATTCCTAAATGCATTGTTGAACATATACCCTTATTACTTTGAGATCATTGTAATCAAAATTAATTTGGTTTCTTCATTATTGAGTTTATTGTGATCTGTATCATATTGACAAAATAGTTTCATATATTGTACAAGGATAAAAGTACGTACTTGTAAATTAGTCAGGCATTTCATTTATAAAATATAGAACCTTGGAATTCTGGATTAAGAAATTGTATCCATAAAAGTTAAGTAACTGTTAGTGGAGCTGTAAGCTAGAATTCTCTCAAGTTTAAGATTCTTAATAGATAAACAGCTCAAGTTAGGTGGTGATAACGAGGCAGTGGAGCCGTATAAGGTGATAATTAAGTGTGGTCCACAGGGGAGGCTGAGGACCAGGAGAGCACCAGCAGTAGCCGCAGTTTGAGTACCCCCGAAGATCCAGAAGAAGAACAGACACAGAACCTCCTTAATTAATGCATCTTATCATTAGCTGTGTCTTCAATTATCAAGTGTTTGTGAATGCTTGGCATTCAGTGAGTTTTGAATGTGTGTGTGTGTAAAAATGAGTGTGCTGCTTGTGCAAGGAAAGAGTTGTGCAATAGTTTTAAGCAGGATGTTTGCGAAGTAGAGGAGGTAAAAAGCCAACTGGTTTAGAGAGGTTGAGGGAAAGTTTCAGCCTATAAATTTCAGTGAAGTAATGTGTTGAGGTAGCTTGCAGCTGCTAAAGTTATATTTTTTCACTTATATATTACCATAAAATCTGAGAGGCATTTATAAGGTGTACTTTTACCTTATTCTCTTCGGTTATAGTATAACCCAAGTATTAATAAGGGATATAAATAATTTGTGAAAGATTTGTGTGAAACCCTTTTTTTTTTAATTTGTTCTTTAGTTTTGAATTGGAGCTGAGGTTTGGCTCTCAAGATTGTGGTATTGTTAAAGATGGCTTTAAAGGAAACATATCTGATTGTTTAAAAATGTGCCTCTCCAAGTGCCAGTTATGTACTTCACTACACTATTAGGCTAATGTTATGAAAAAGGCTCGTGTACAGTTCAGGACATTTATTAGAGGAAATGTTTTGTTATAAGTGGCAAAACATTTCCTTTAATATATATATCCTGAGCCGTACGTGTCTTTTTCTACATCCTGTCGGTATTACATGCTATTTCTCTAATGTTGTAGTTTACAAGCTTTCAAACCAGTTGGCCTACATAAATGAAAAGTATTGTGGCTGTGACTTTATTGTGCAATTTTTATTTATTTATTTTTTCAATGCAATTAAACACTATGCTGTAGTGTAGAAAACGTTAAATAGCAAGCATAGTTGAAATATGAAGTTCCTAGACATGACGAACCATGAGCAAGAACGAGGATGTTAATGACATCTGATGAATATTCACCTTTAGGGAATTATGTCCAGGATTCTATCAAATTATATGGAACTTGAGAAAAAAAGAACAGAATATTTTAATGATTTTTTATGGGAATTTACAGCAGCTTTTAGATTGCTCATGTGTTATTGTTATAATTATTATTATTTTTATTATTATTATTATTATGATTTATTATTATAATCATATTTCCTTCAAGGAAGGGTCCCTTGTATTGGTGAAGGGGTTCTTGATCTGAAGAATTGGACCACCTGCCCCCTTCCTCATATAAAATTTAAATATACTCTAACCTTCCCTTTCCCTCTCTCAATTTGGGCCTCTTTGGTGAGGAAATTTCTACCTTTTATGAAATGCAGTTTCAAAACAGTAGTAAAAGGGCTTTATTAACTGCTCTGTTTTCATACAAGTTCAATTGTTAGTGCTGCAGTGGTTATCACTCCATCCGATAGAAATTAGATCTTGAGGCAGGTCAGGTGACCCTCTAGTGAGATATTGGGTGACCATCTAGCAGGACCTCTGGTAATGGAAGATATTACTGGAGTTTGCTTGCAATTGACAGTGTACGACTCTTGGAGTTCATTCCAGTTCGCCTGTCACTATTATTAGCTGAAAAACGATTGCATGGTTAGTTCTTGTATCTAGACAGTTGGTTGTGCTAAGTCTAACTCATGTTCTGGGATGCTATCCTGGTGTCAAACACCAGGTAGGGTAAGAGGAGGTTTCCAGGTAACAGCAACTGTATCTGTTGCAGTGGAGATGGCCATGGTTAAGGGTGGGCATGTGGTTTCTTTTTTGTTTATTCTCAGAACTGACCCTTTCTTTTTTTTTCTTTGATATACAAGAGACCGCAATTCTCCTAGATCCTTAGTGATGACAATACCCTCTCCCTGACCCTTGCATGGTAATACTTTCCTTAGAACTTGGAAATGATTTTGGGTAATCCTCTGTTGCTCAAATCTGGTTCTAGCATTCTCTCAGACTTCACCTTACCTTGACCATGGAATCGGCTTTTTCCTTAATGTAATGATTGATAGTTCAAGCATCAGCAGACAGTGGCTCTAAGCCATCTACCAAAACACAATGACAGAAAAAACATTCATGACAAACTTTACCCCATCACATTTCAAGAAACCGCTTGGAGAGTTTTTCACTGAAAAAAAAAAAAATAATCCCAAAGCACACCTGAATGACCACCTCCTTGCACAAGAACTCTTGACATGCATTGTCTGACATGTTCCACCCTCTAAAACAGGGATGCACATCATCCAAGTTAATGGTGCTGACCAGGCCAATAAACTAACAGATTCCTGGACACGCACACCTTTAGGGCAATGAACACTTGAGACTTGCTTCTTGGTCGGCTATTCATTTTCTGCCAATATCCCACAGGGAGGTCCCTTTTTCAAACTACTGTATTATATCAGTACCCCCTTTGACTTGGAAACTACTGACAATAGCATTTGATTAAATTAAACAACAACAAAAATTACTTTCTGCCAAATCACAATCACATTCCTTGGCATGTTCTTTTTGTTGCTGTTGGGTGTGGAGAAAGTGCTCACCTAATCACAAATGTGACATTCATGGCCTACATACAATCATATCCAGAGATGCCCAGTGCCCCTCTGCATTGACTGGCAAGAAGTCTTATCATTTCACTGAATTATTAATGGACTGCTCTATCACTGAGCACAGAAAATTCAGTTTTAACATCTTCAGTGCCCTGATGTGCTAATTCTCTGCTCTTCTCGCCCAAAATTCCACATTTTAATGCAGTTTCCTTACATGAAGTTTGATCAGAAACTAACTTATTGTACCATATGTGTTAATTTTACACCTCATGAACCCTCACCTCCACTCATTCATACCCTTACAATCCAATTCACTGTTGAGCTATATGATCCATACAGGTTTGAGCCAAGCTCCCATTTCCCAGATCAAGAGCCTCTCATCAACATAGTCACTTTCCCCAAGGTAATATTTTTGAGTTATCGATGGTGCATAAAAAAGGCATCATGCACTTAATGTTACTTTGATCTTAAGTCTAAAACAAAAATATAGTGCATGGTAGTGCACTGTATATTAAGACTATTTTGACCAAATATTTTTTTTGTGAATTCTGCACGACATTAAATGACTCTCGTATTCAGTATCTTTTCATAAAAGATATTATGAATCTGAAATGTTAACAGGATCTGTACTGTTGCAGCATTGGAATCTCCATGTACAGTGTTTGTGTACTTTGCAGTGCAGACGCTTATTTCCATTACCTTTAAACATCATCTGTAGATTAAGTTTGCTTGCCGGTTCAAAGCAGGTACTGCAATGCAAAGTTACGCAGATACTTTGGTGCTAGTGTTGTCTGTTGCCAAACTGTCTTTGTGCTTAAAGTGAAACCTTGAATAATAATTTTTTTGAAACTTCAAAAAACTAATCCTTAAGAGAGGCATTTTGTTACATTAATTTTGAAAATTTTACAATAATCAGAATACAGTGGTACCCAGAGTTTCGAACTTATTTCATTCCAGAATGCTGTTCGAGTGCCAATACCGAACGAATTTGTTCCCATAAGGAATAATGTGACTTAGATTAGTCCGTTTCAGACCCCCAAAAATACACTTTACAAACACACTTACACAAATACACTTACATAATTGTTCGAGTTGGGAGCAGTTCGAAACTCGGGGTACCACTGTATAACTTTAAAAATAATACACTCCTGGCAAGTCCCTTGTGTATGATAATCTGAGCATTCTGAATTGTGTAGGTATATTTACATTAGTGTAAATCAAAAATATGAACACCACTTCTGTGAGTACCATCAAATACATGTAACAATTAAAAAAATTTTTTTTTATTTTATTTTCTTTGATATAAATGCAGGTGTTGGCAAAGTATAATCTTTGACAATAACAACTAGTGAGGAAGAGGCAGAGGTGATCAGACAACAATATCACTGCAGGAAACCTTGTGGCTAGGCGTGCCTTCTGTCACACTTTCAAGGGCGATGAGATAGCCGTAAACGATAGGAGAACTTCCTCGTATTAGGAAAGTGAGAAACTGCATAATGTATACCGGGGACTATCTACTTGCTGCCTTGTATTTTGCAAGTTTCAGTTATACAGATTTAGCCATGGAGTGTTGAGAAGAATTCTGTAGATTGCCCATACCATTGCTCAACCTACTTTTATATAGAGCTCCCGACACTACATGGACCTCGTGGTTATAGTATGAAATCAGTTGTCCACTGTATCGTGAAAGTGACATATTGTGTAAAGAATACTGGGAGCTGAACCAGTGGCCTTTAAATATCAACTTCATAACTTGGCTGACTTATTTAAGGTTATTACTTAAAAAAAAAAAAAAAATTTCTGGAAATCTGATCTGTGGCTGATTGTTCCCCTCTCCACCCCTTCCCCTTACCCTTTAACAATGACTGATTCTAGGTCTATTTGCAACTGCACCTAAAATTTGTGAACTTACTAAAATTGGCTAGTAATGAAAATTAAAAGGAATGTTCATATATCACTGATTAATGGTTACATTCACATTATTTAAATGATAAGGTACAAAATGGTAGGTTAAAGCCCAGTCACAAGGGTTTTGTTTAATTTTAACATACTGAGTAAGTTTATTCTGGTGACAGTACCCATAGGATGGTGCCCTGGTAATGTTAACACTTGTGTAACCAGTTTGCTGTCAGCAAATTTCATTATTTAGGAGGTCTGGTGCAAAATTAACTACTATTATAGTTAAGCACTGATACCTTTGTAACCTTTATAAATAGAAAATTATGGAGTAGACTGATAAGGTATTGCTAAGTATGTGAAAATTATGTAAATATTCCTGCAGAAATTTTCAAATTATTGATTAATGATCTTTGAACATTGCCTTCTCTGCTTTCTGAAATGACATAGATACTACACTCACAGCGTCCCTTCTTTCGAGTTTAAATTTTTCTTTATACATATTTAAAAAATCTAATAAGGAATAATTTTTTTTTTAATAATTATCCATGTAAATCAGAATGTAGAATTGCGGATGAGCAAGGAGGCTTCAGAGTGGGTAGGGGATGTGTAGATCAAGTGTTTACATTGAAGCATATATGTGAACAGTATTTGGATAAAGGTAGGGAAGTTTTTATTGCATTTATGGATTTAGAAAAGGCATATGATAGTGGATAGAGGAGCAATGTGGCGGATGTTGCAAGTTTATGGAATAGGTGGTAAGTTACTAAATGCTGTAAAAAGCTTTTATGAGGATAGTGAGGCTCAGGTTAGGGTGTGTAGAAGAGAGGGAGACTACTTCCCGGTAAAAGTAGGTCTTAGACAGGGATGTGTAATGTCACCATGGTTGTTTAATATTTATAGATGGGGTTGTAAAAGAAGTAAATGCTAGGGTGTTCGGGAGAGGGGTGGGATTAAATTATGGGGAATCAAATTCAAAATGGGAATTGACAGTTACTTTTTGCAGATGATACTGTGCTTATGGGAGATTCTAAAGAAAAATTGCAAAGGTTAGTGGATGAGTTTGAGAATGTGTGTAAAGGTAGAAAGTTGAAAGTGAACATAGAAAAGAGTAAGGTGATGAGGGTATCAAATGATTTAGATAAAGAAAAATTGGATATCAAATTGGGGAGGAGGAGTATGGAAGAAGTGAATGTTTTCAGATACTTGGGAGTTGACGTGTCGGCAGATGGATTTATGAAGGATGAGGTTAATCATAGAATTGATGAGGGAAAAAAGGCGAGTGGTGCGTTGAGGTATATGTGGAGTCAAAAAACGTTATCTATGGAGGCAAAGAAGGGAATGTATGAAAGTATAGTAGTACCAACACTCTTATATGGATGTGAAGCTTGGGTGGTAAATGCAGCAGCGAGGAGACGGTTGGAGGCAGTGGAGATGTCCTGTCTAAGGGCAATGTGTGGTGTAAATATTATGCAGAAAATTCGAAGTGTGGAAATTAGGAGAAGGTGTGGAGTTAATAAAAGCATTAGTCAGAGGGGTTGTTGAGGTGGTTTGGTTATTTAGAGAGAATGGATCAAAGTAGAATGACATGGAAAGCATATAAATCTATAGGGGAAGGAAAGAGGGGTAGGGGTCGTCCTCGAAAGGGTTGGAAAGAGGGGGTAAAGGAGGTTTTGTGGGCGAGGGGCTTGGACTTCCAGCAAGCGTGCATGAGCGTGTTAAATAGGAGTGAATGGAGACGAATGATACTTGGGACCTGACGATCTGTTGGAGTGTGAGCAGGGTAATATTTAGTGAAGGGATTCAGGGAAACCGGTTATTTTCATATAGTCGGACTTGAGTCCTGGAAATGGGAAGTACAATGCCTGCACTTTAAAGGAGGGGTTTGGGATATTGGCAGTTTGGAGGGATATGTTGTGTATCTTTATATGTATATGCTTCTAAACTGTTGTATTCTGAGCACCTCTGCAAAAGCAGTGATAATGTGTGCGTGTGGTGAAAGTGTTGAATGATGATGAAAGTATTTTCTTTTTGGGGATTTTCTTTCTTTTTTGGGTCACCCTGCCTCGGTGGGAGACGGCCGACTTGTTGAAAAAAAGAAAAAATCAGATAATATACAGCATTTGATTGGTCTTATCAGTTTGCAAAAATATTTTCTTTTGTTCATTTGAAATGGAAATGTGCCATTATATATTTCAAGATTATTCAAAACCGAAACATTTACAGTTTAACAATTCCATTTTTACATGATTCTTTAATGTTCAGTTAGACATACATAGCATGTTTTTAACATTTCCAGTTTGTATAATAATTTCATGTGTAATCTGCGCTTGTATGTCCAGTAAGAGATGAAGTTAACTATATTTCTAGAAGCAACAATAACCCATCTATTGGAGTTAAATCTTGTGATTTTCCGGTCCGTCCTGACCCACCGTCAGTCATGATTCCATAATGCCACAGATTAGACCAAAGAGTAGTCCTAAGATTTATCTCTAATTTGTGGGTTGTTAACTGTTCCAATGTGATTATCATTCAGGGGTGGCACCAAGGGGAGATTGAAGCCCGTTGAAAAAATTTCATTAGCCTCCCAAAGCCCCCTCCACTCTCAAAAATAACAACATTGCTTCAAGACAAGTCGTCTAGCCCCCTCTTCCATCCAGACTGCCACTCCCTAAGTCCCTCCTGTATAAAACTTCTGAAGCTGCACTTCCTTTCATTTTATGGTACTTTCCTGGATCAAGCTCAGGATTATTAGTGTAAGTGAGAGATGAATGAAAGTTAAAATACTGTTGCTGACACAATTGACTTCCCCCCCCCCCCCCCAACAAGTCGGCCGTCTCGCACCGAGGCAGGGTGTCCCAAAAAAGAAAGAAAATCCCCAAAAAGAAAATACTTTCATCATTCAACACTTTCACCACACTCACACATTATCACTGTTTTTGCAGAGGTGCTCAGAATACAACAGTTTAGAAGCATACACATATAAAGATACACAACATATCCCTCCAAACTGCCAATATCCCAAACCCCTCCTTTAAAGTGCAGGCATTGTACTTCCCATTTCCAGGACTCAAGTCCGACTATATGAAAATAACCGGTTTCCCTGAATCCCTTCACTAAATATTACCCTGTTCACACTCCAACAGATCGTCAGGTCCCAAGTACCATTCGTCTCCATTCACTCCTATCTAACACTCTCACACACGCTTGCTAGAATTTGGAATTTGGAGAGGAAACTGCAGATGACGTTCGTCTCTCTTGGACCAGTACTAAGTGATAGTTTGACTATGCTACAGGATGAACCAAGACATCATCTAAAGTTTCCTTTAAAAATTATTGTTAATAGTCTGCTAGGGTTGATTGTGTGCTGTTTATTACTGTGATAATTAATTGTCATGAAATTCATTAATGTCACAAGCATTGTTCAGTAAATTCCAGCAAGTGGATTATGATCTTGTGATAGAAATACCAATAATTTTAATGGGACTCATGATTATCTTCATTTGCATTCAAGCAAATTACAACTAAGGTGCCCTGACCTATGGGTTTGTGTTTTGTATTGTATCTAAAAGTAGGAAGAAAAGCATCATATATGATGTTTTGATTCCTTATGTAATTACAGATCATGTTTACAAGATAATCTCTCTAGATAGCTGATGCTTGATTTTGAAGAAATTTGTTATATTTTAGTAGAAAGATGTTTATTACAGTGGACCCTCGACCAACGATATTAATCCGTTCCTGAGAGCTCATCGTTAGTCAAAATAATCGTTAGTCAAGTTAATTTTCCCCATAAGAAATAATGGAAATCAAAATTAATCCGTGCAAGACACCCAAAAGTATTGAAAAAAAAAATTTTAACACATGAAATATTAATTTTAATACACACAAACTGAAGAAGACATGCACAGTTACATGACACTTACCTTTATTGAAGATCTGGTGATGATTGATGGGATGGGAAGAGGGGAGTGTGTTGATGGTCTTAGTGTTTAGAAGGGGAATCCCCTTCCATTAGGGCTTGAGGTGGCAAGTCCTTTTTCGGGGTTACTTCCCTTCTTCTTTTAATGCCGCTAGGACCAGCTTGAGTCACTGGACCTCTGTCGCACAACATATCTGCCCATAGAGGCCTGTACCTCCCGTTCCTTTATGACATTCCTAAAATGTCCACTTGTTCAGGTTTCAGTCCTTCACTGTCTATGTACTCCTTGAATTCCTGCACATATTTTTCAGCTGCTTTTTGGTCCAAACTGGCAGCCTCACCATGCCTTATCACACTATGTATGCCACTACGATTCTTAAATCCCTCAAACCAACCTTTGCTGGCCTTAAATTCACTCGCATCACCACTAGTTGCTGGCATTTTTCTAATTAAATCGTCATGCAACTTCCTAGCCTTTTCACATATGATCGCTTGAGAGATGCTATCTCCTGCTATCTGTTTTTCGTTTATCCATACCAATAACAGTCTCTCAACATCTTTTATCACTTGCGATCTCAGTTTCGAAAACATAGTTGCACCTTTGGCAAGAACAGCTTCCTTGATTGCCATTTTCTTGGCCACAATAGTAGCGATGGTTGATTGGGGTTTTGTGTACAGCCTGGCCAGCTCGGAGACATGCACTCCACTTTCGTACTTAGCAATGATCTCTTTCTTCATATCCATAGTAATTCTCACCCTTTTTGCTGTAGGGTTGGCACTAGAAGCTTTCTTGGGGCCCATGGTGACTTATATTGCAGGTGCAATCACTAAAAAGGCTGTGATAATATGAAATGTTCCGATTGTATGCTTGGAAGCGACCGCGGTGGCTGGCTGGCTTGTAAACACTGGCCAGAAGTGGACGTGTCTCAGACGGAACGAATAGTGTTGGTCGAGTTTTTTAGCGCTAATCGAGGCAAAATTTTTGCGATAAAATGTATCGCTAGTCAGATTTATCGTTAATCGATGCCATCGTTGGTCGAGGGTCCACTATACTTTAGTTTGAGTGTACATGTTTGTTAATTAGTTGAGCTAACCCTTTCAGGGTCCAGAGGCCAAATTTCAAAGTGCACACCAGGGTCCAAGAATTTAAAAAAAAAAAATTGTTATTTTTTCTTATGAGATGGTAGAGAATCTTTTTCTGAAGGTAATAAAACAAAAAGTATGAAATTTGATGGAAAATTGATGAAATTATGCTCGCGAATTTTGATGTGTCAGCGATATTTACGAATCAGCGATTTTGCTGACTTTGACTCCCATTTTAGGCCAATTACATTATTCCAGTCAACCAAATTCTTAGCTATTTCACTAGTATTACTTCTATTCTATCGATTGAGCACAAGAAATCGCCAAGTCAACTGTTTCAACTACAAAATAAAGTGATCGGAAATTGGTAATTTGGCCAATTTAACTCAGTTCAAAATATTCCAATTTCAAAATAGGGTCCAGAATAAACAATGTAGGTATTCTTGGCACTAAACTAACATTTCCTCTGTTCATTAGTCATGTTTTGAGGCTTTACAAATGAATTCCGTTTTGATTTTTTATTCACATAATTAATTTTTATTCAAACCAAAAAATAGAAGATTTACTGTTATGCAATATTGTAATAACTGTATAAATATCATCATCACATTTGTGAATGTATATTAGACCCACCAGCTGGCGTGTATTAGACGTGTGAGGTCGTTTGTTTCCTCTTGAACCTCGGCAAAAATTTAACATTTCCGCTACTTTGAGCTCGGTTTCAAGCCATTTCCAGTGCTAAAACCAATCTCTATTTCTGTAATATGTCTTCCATTCTATCAAATGAGACCAAGAAATCGCAAATACATCTATAAAAAACTGCAAAGTCGCTGTTTTAATCGAAAATCACGGAATCGGTTTTTTTTCTCTCATTATACACTGCATGCTGCAGGATTTGTTTTATGTGGTGCACACATACCACATAGATGTATTCTCTCATATCTAGGCCCAAATTTACCACTTGCAGCTTATCAGAGTGAGTCGAGTTCATGGCGTAGATCTACGGTTTGGACCCTGAACGTAAAGCTGTAGATCTACGGCACGGACCCTGGAAGGGTTAAATTGCCCAATTTACTATAACTTAGTGATGATTAGATGGCAATTCCAGGTCCTTATTAGCAGGGGCATTTTTAGGACTTCCAACCACTTGATACATTTTTCTTAGGGACCTATTTGTGATGCTCACCTATAAAAATTCAGATATTCAATTTTTAAGATTTTTTTTTTTTTTTTTTTTTCTCTCTCTCAACAAGTCGGCCGTCTCCCACCGAGGCAGGGTGACCCAAAAAAGAAAGAAAATCCCCAAAAAGAAAATACTTTCATCAATCAACACTTTCACCACACTCGCACATTATTACTGTTTTTGCAGAGGTGCTCAGAATACAACAGTTTAGAAGCATACACATATAAAGATACACAACATATCCCTCCAAACTGCCAGTATCCCAAACCCCTCCTTTAAAGTGCAGGCATTTTAAGAATATAAATGTTAATATTCAGTAGAGTGTATGAAAAATTTACAAACTAAGGATTGATAAATAATAATTATAATTTTGTTCTTAGATTAGTAAGCAGAAAAAATGTAGCTTTGGATAATAAAACGTTTAAGAAAAAATTTTACAACATACATACATATATGCTCCTCTTAAGAAAGGAGTATTGTACACAGAAAATTTTTGCTTGTAAACAGCACAAAATATAATTTCAGGAAAAATGTTAGCAGATATAATTGTGCTTTTATATAAAAAAAATACTGTATAGACTACACAAAATGCACCCAAAAGGAAAATTAACTTGTATTTTTAAATCTAATGGTTACTTGCCTGTGGTTATGTTCACACTAATAAGACATCTCAAGCGAAGATACCACTTGTAAAATTAAAGAATATTTTGAAACATTAATGTTTCAAGTCTTCACCGAAAGCTAGTTTTGTGTTTATTTTTTTTTTCACTTGTATTAGCTTTATTTGGAAAAGGGTGACTAGTATTGAGAGGATGGTACTTTTAGCTCTGGTCTTCTAGTTACAGATAGGTAAGGCTGAAGTTTTTGCATCTGACTTGTATAAATAATATAATTGCTCCTAAAAAGAATTGCTTCACAATCTGTATTTCATGGGCATTTCCATAATTTTTAAAATACTTTGGGGCCAACACTATGAAGAACCTGTTAGAACAAGGCAACTCGTGTACTTACAATACATGTTAAAAATGCCCTTGCTTATTAGGTATATAATTTTAGACTAAAAATAATCACCTAGGTTTCAAAGGCTAAAATAATAAGTAACCTCATATACAGTGGACTCCCGCTTAACGATCACCTCCCAATGCGACCAATTATGCAAGTGTATTTATGTAAGTGCGTTTGTACGTGTATGTTTGGGGGTCTGAAATGGACTAATCTACTTCACAATATTCCTTATGGGAACAAATTCGGTCAGTACTGGCACCTGAACATACTTCTGGAATGAAAAAATATCGTTAACCAGGGGTCCACTGTATAGTGTTATTCAGATTTGCAGTTATCAATTCATGATGTTAATTGCATGAGAAATTCAATGTTATGCAGCACTATAGTAATTATAGTTAGCACTTTTACTGGGTCCTTTGATATCAAACTGACCATTACATTTTATTTTTTTTTTTCAAAGGACTTCAAGTGTGTATGTGGTGAATGTTAGTGTAGTATGAGATGGATTTTGGGGATTGTCTTGTGAATCATACATACATTGTACATACTCCAATTTCGCAATACATCGTGTACAATTAAAATATTGTAAATGGCTTCATACTTTCATTTTTATACATCGGATCATATTCATACTTCTGCCATCCATTTTGTATTTTCAGGTATGATTTGTATATATGTAATGTTGTATTATAGCTTAATAAATTAATTTATGTTTATGCTGTTTTTCATTCCTTTAATGTAGTACCCTCACTTTTTTCCATCACTTGGGTCTTGCACCATAACTTGAGAATGTATGTATGTGTGTGTTTTTTTTTTTCTGGATTTTGTCTGAGGGTACTGGATCAAAACTTCAATGGAGAACACTGCAATTTGCCTCCCTTTTTTTGTGTAAGCCAGGTACATTGGGAAATAATTTTCCATCACTTACCTATTGTTTTTATCTCTGGATGTTGCTGGAATGTATGGTTATCAAAATACCTAGACAGAGTTTAGCAAGGTATACAAAGGTAAGACACATATGCAACAGTTAGGTATCTTTATTATGAAACGTTTCGCCTACACAGTAGGCTTCTTCAGTCAAGTACAGAAAAGTTGATAGAAGCAGAAGATACTTGAAGACGATGTAATCAGTCCATCACCCTTAAGGGTGATGGACTGATTACATCACCCTTAAGGGTGATGGACTGATTACATCGTCTTCAAGTATCTTCTGCTTCTATCAACTTTTCTGTACTTGACTGAAGAAGCCTACTGTGTAGGCGAAACGTTTCATAATAAAGATACCTAACTGTTGCATATGTGTCTTACCTAACAACCTGTCGGTATTTTATACCATTTTATTGTTCAAGGTATACAAACTTGACATCAATCATTTTATATCTAAGAAGAACTTAAGTTATTCTCTTGAAATTTAATGGATTTCACTACAAGAAGGTAAAATATCTGCCAAATGGACAATAATACACTGCTGATTTTTGAAAACGGTGATCCTTCAAGCCACAAGCTTGGCTTACTGACAAGTGTAGTGAAATTGCGGGAAAAATGCAGGATGTGAATGAAACACTTGCAGATTGAATAAATGCTAACTAGCAAACAGCTTTATTTTTTGATGATCAAATTCCTGTATGTCAAAAGTGGGCAGATGGATTTCTAACTATATAACAAATCAAATGCAAAGAGTAATAGTAAATAGTCATAGGCTCCCACGAGTGAAAAGCTCTTTTCCTCAATGCACAGTACTTGACCCTATCCTTTTCCTCATCCTCATATCTGATGTAGAAAGAGATGTAAAGCATAGCACTGTAATATCCTTTGCAGATGATGCTAGAATGTGCATGAGTGACATCCAATGAGGACACTAAATTTCCACGTGGATATAACCCAAGTCTTCCAGTAGGCCGCAGAAAACAGTGCGATGTTCAACGAGAATGAATTTCAGTTACTCGTTAGGGAAAACTTAAGGAAATAAAAGCTTGAATGAAGTACAAAACTAATTCTAGCCATTTGGTTGAGTGAAAAACTAACACGAAGGGCTAAGAAGTAATTATCTCACAGGACCTCGCTTTCAGGGATCACAACCTGTAAGGAAAATGATAGGATGGATAATGAGACTTGAAAGCAAGGGATGCCAAACCAGTGATCCTGTCACTTGTTCTCTAGGCTGGAATACTGTTGTACACTTACAACCCCCTATAAGGAAGGCAAAAATTGCAGTGAATCTTCACTGCATATTTAGGTTGTCAAGCACCTTAATTACTTGGGACATCTGAAGTTGCTTCACCTGTATGCCTTGGAATGCAGGTAAGAAAGAGGCATCATAATTTACACCTGGAAAATCCTAGAGACTGGTCCCAAATCTGCACACAGGAATTACTCCCTATGAAAGCAAAAGGCTTGGCAAATAGCGTAATATACTACCTGTCACCAGAAAGTTACATATAGTATGTACCAGTAAACAAACTTCATGTGACACAACTTTAATTCTTGTCCAAATTACAATTGTTGTCTTCGATGCCTGCTGGATCCATCTTTCTAAAGCCATTTTAGAGTTAAGGCTAGTACTCAGTACTACATTTGATACTAACCACAATCACTTGTTTATCAAGGAATTTGGTTTTCCCTGTAGTATATACATAAATGATTTTGTCATTGCTTGTGCTGACAACGACAGCGTGGCTCCTTGGCGGTGCATATTCATGGGGAAGCTTTTAAATTAAGCTGGTAAGAATCATACATCTCCTGACCCCCTCGGTATAGCGAGCTGTTGATAACTAATTTTAAGTTGGATCGCTTCACACAGCTTACTATCGCCAAGACTAGTTTTATAACTTGAACATTGCAACCTGCCATTGCTTATTAGCAACTATCATTGTGTGGCTGACAGTGCTAGGCCAGTGTGTGTATTTAGTTTTGTACTCACATGGGTGCTGACACTTAGTGTAGGTGAGCTCATGTAGAAACTGATGATGGTGGTGGTGCAGAAAGTAAATTACAGTTAGCAAGTGACAGCAGTTAGCCAGAAATATCAGAAACAAAGTGTGTGTGGTTTTCAATATACGAAACTGTTTAGTCTAAAGCTGTTTGGCTGCCAACACAACCTGAGAGTCCTCAGAGTTATTGGTCTCTTACCCCTTTTGATAATATATTAGTCTAGTCGACTCCAGACATGAGTATTTCCTCAACTGATAGTAATTAAATGATGGCCAAAAACCCAATTGAAGTATGGTTAAAACAAGCTCGGGCACTAATCTGGACAATTGATATTGCCACAGGTCCCTGATGTTCAGGGACAATACTGAAAAACAGAAAGGGGTAAAACCCTATGCAGGAGACTATAGTCTTATGCCTAGAGAGAGAGATCCCTATGTGGGAGAGTAAAATCTTAGTCCTAGAGAGACATAATAGTACAAGCAACACTATTATTATAATCATGGGAGAGTGCTAAATCTGTAGGGATTATACAGTGCTTGTAGGGAGAGGGATGGGAAGGATTCAGGCTCAATTCAGGGAACTCGAACATACATCCAATTCCCTAGATCAAAGAGCCCCTCACCATCATTCCAGGAACCTCCCTTGGGGGGGGCCCACAAGGAACAGCCTACATATACTGCCAGCTTGGTAGAAATTTTTATGTGCAACTGCAACTCTCATTTTCTGTTGCCTGCTGCTGCAATATCAGAGAACTGACATTATAGAAAAAAGTAACTAAAAGAGATGAATTAACATAAATGTGATGAATTACCTGGAGACGATTTGATAAGTTTATTCAGGTATACATAGTTACATTGATTATCATACATAGCAGCGTATGTGTAGAGAACCTGGGATAACCAAAAAACAAAGTGACTTATTTCCACTGGCATCCTTGTGACAATTGTTATTTATATTTAAAAGTTAAAAACAGGTGAACGTCCCAGTGGCCTGGTCTGTGGCGCTGTACGACCCTTGTAGGTTTAGCACTTCTATTTGATTATAATAATGTGACCAGGCCTCGTGGTGGATCAGGGGCTGATCAATTGTCTTGTAAAAATTTTACTTTATTTTGCAAGGAGAGTTTTTCAAAAATTTGGTTTGTTTTTCTTTAAATTTAAATGCATCCCAAAATATCTTGAACAAAGCCTAATCTTATCTATTATCTATCTTCCAGAGGATGACAAAGAAACCTGCCCAGAATCCAATAATACACGGAACAACGGTAATTTTGTATAAACTTTCATAGTCACACTGAAAACCAGAAGAAAACTATAGGGATTCTGTTGGTGGGTTTAGAATAAAATAATACTCTTATTTTTTAATGCACTAGGAAAAATTTTCCGCTAGTTTTCATGAATGTTTTTTGCAGTAATCGTTGTTAAGTACAGTGGACCCCCACATGACGATCACCTCCAAATGCGACCAATTATGTAAGTGTATTTATGTAAGTGCGTTTGTATGTGTATGTTTGGGGGTCTGAAATGGACTAATCTACTTCACAATATTCCTTATGGGAACAAATTCGGTCAGTACTGGCACCTGAACATACTTCTGAAGTGAAAAAATATCGTTAACCAGGGGTCCACTGTATTACGCATGTGCAAAATCCGAGTATCTTTATTGTAGACGTTTTGCCATCCAGTGGCTTTATCAATACAAATTCAAGGACAATGGAAAGAAAGTAGAACTATACAAAAGATGTGGTAGTCAGTCCCTCAGCCTTGAAGTTGACGAACATAGTCTTGAAGACTACGGTGCTCTTCAACTCCAAGACGGACTGATTACCTTTTCTTTTGTATAAATTTCTACTGTCTTCCCATTATGTCCTTGAATTTGTACTGATAAAGCCAATAGATGGCGAAACATCTACAATAAAGATACCCAGATGTTGCACATGTCTAATTCATCTTGTCGGTATTACATACCCGTGGCTAACGCGACGGGCTGGAGTTTTGAGACTCTATGACCGCGAGTTCAATCCCGGCCGGGGGTATGGTTTATGTGCAGTAATCATTGTATTAGTACAGAGAAACAGATGAATACACATGCTGGTTTATGCAGGCAAGAGCTTACATATTTAGTATAGGTGCTGCCAGACCTTACTATATTACATCTTTTAAACTTTTAAAATGAAGCACTATTTAAAACTTTTATATCCTTTAAAACCTTGCATATTTTGTGGCTTACATCGGTTTATTATTAATGTGGTACTAATATATTTAACGGTAAAAATACTCTAAAACAATTGCAAGTAACTTGAGTGTCAGTGGCAGGGTTTTTCAAGAATTCCACATAACTAGTAAGTTATCAAAAATTTGTTCTTAATTTACATCTTAAACAGATTGATAATGCAATTTGTATTAATTTAGCTATAATATTGTGAACCTTGAGGTCAGTGCCAGTAATTTTTTGGTAATGGAAGTTTTCAGTCACCCATAATTGGAAAGTCTTCATGATGTAAGTTTGCTAAATAGAAGATATTTTTTATGGAGCATTGATCCAATCCAGGAATAACACTGATATGAATACAATTATTATTTTACAGTATTCTTAAGTGTTTTGCTCTGTGTTAGTGATTAATTTACCGAAGTGTTCTGTGGTTTAGGCTGTGGGTTATGAAATGGTACAAAGTTCTTTGCGGTGCTAACATTCTATGATTTGTTTCTTAAATACTCTATTTTGATATTACTAAGGATATCTGTTATTACTGTTATTTGTTATTACTGCCTGTACATAGATATATTTTGTAATAGTGGGGGTATATTCTAAGCAAATGTCACCTGGGTTTACATGAAAGATTAATGTCTAGATTTGAGGCTAATGTTTAAATTAAAAGATAAGTCTTTGTAGAGGAAAGATTGATTTTCATCTGTGTTTAGAATTCAGTATTGTGAAGGTATGTAATGTTTAATAAATGTACACCAATTTACTGAGAATTAACTGGATTGCGGCTTTAAATATCCATCATGTATTCTGTAGGGCATCTAAGGTACACATAAAGACAAGACGGACATGTTGAAAATTATATAAAATACCAGCAACAATGAAGATACCCAACTGTTGCACATGTCTCACTCATCAAGACGGACAAGGACACAAACGCATAGATTTAGGACACCTTTATTGAAAATGCTTGTCCTTGGACCTTGATCACTTCGGATACATGTATTTGAAGTGATCAAATTCCCAAGACTGAAACATCTTCAATGAAGGTGTCCTTAGAGTATGTACTTGCTCCCATTCCTCTTTTGTTGTGGTCATTGACTCCCTTTGTAGTAACATAAAAACACACACAGGTTGCAGAATAACTAACTACAGAGTAAATATTTGTCACCAATTCATCTGTCTAATCTAGATATCTATTATTCCTAAGAAACTTAATACAGAATGTTAGTCATATAATAATCTTCGTGAACATCAAAACAAGGGAAACTCCTCCAGAAGGCAACAGTATATATGTATTCACAATTAGGAATGTTAAAATTGTTCGTATTGTATGAGTACGCTAAGAGAGAACACAGTAAGCATCACAGGGCCCAAGACTGTTCAACTGCCTCCCAACATACATAAGGGGGATTACCAACAGATCCCTGGCTATCTTCAAGAAGGCTCTGGACAGGCACCTAAAGTCAGTACATACGTGACCAGCCAGACTGTGGTTCGTATGTAGGTTTGCATGCGACCAGCAGTAACAGCTTGGTTGATCAGGCCCTTATCCACGACGAGGCCTGGTCATGGACCGGGCTATGGGGGCGTTAACCCCCAAAACACCCTCCAGGTATACAAGCTACATATAAACATGCAACACATTAGCTCATGCTTATGTATTAAGATAATATTATCAAGTGATAGCTCATTCAAAATATGCATATTGGTAAATCAATAGATTTGAATTTGATTTATAACATTTGTAATATTCAGTGTAGATTGTCTCATGGGTCTAGAATAGTGAATTGTGACTTAACTCTTGGGCGATTACCTTTTTTTTCCCCCGCTTATGACTTGACTTCTGTCTGGGGAAGCGCTAAAATCACAGAGGTCCTATAACATTTGGGTAATGAGAGGTAATCAGGTTTGATCTAAAGAAAGGGGTATATTTCCATTTCTTTGGATCAAGAACCCTTTACCAGTTTCTAGGTGCACTCCTTGAAGGGCAACCACTTTTTTTTTTAATGCAGAATATTTGAACCTTGTTTAAAGAGGACAAAATACCATGTGTTAAGGCTGAGTGTAGACTAGGTACTAGGCTCCCTTCAGTCTCCTGTAACAACACTCAGCACAGTTTTGTGAGAATTGCCAGGTTCCACTGTCAGTTCGTCATCTCATAATAGATTTTCCTAAATATCAGCAGGCACGCTGAATTTCTGACATCGTTACCTCCCAAACATTCATTTTAACTGACCTCGCTGACAGCCCCCACCTTTGACACAGGCTCCCTCTCTGACATTTTTTTTTTTTTTTTGGGGGCAACAGATTTATTACAACTTTGAATATATTTTCCCCATTACCTAACACTGCCTCTTGCACACTATAACCCTCACTGGTCTCTTAATCTTTGCATATTTCTTCTTCAGCACATCCCACCCTACAGTGCTGCATGACTTATGGATTTAACACTTAGTTTCAAAGAAAATAATATAGCTCCCTTCATGGGAGGGTGCTTTGATGCTGAAGGGCTCTTCATCTAGGCAATTGGAGCTATCCTCCTCTTCGATCAATCCTCTGGCGCTGTATTCCCCCCTTTCCCTTTTGGGTTTAACACTTCCCATGAATGAGACTAGGAGGCACGAGACCGGTGTCTTGCCCAGTACAGTTCGATACAAAACACTAACATGGACATGCTCAGCCCAACACACAAGATGGTAAACATCCCCTGCAAGAAAAAAGATTTTTATTAAAAAATCTTGAGTTTGGCACACACAACGTTTATTTTCACGTATTTACATGAATTCAGATCTGTTTACACACATGTATATAAGAGGTACAATATGATCATAAGAGATAAGTGATGGCTTCAGAATGAATAATAATCATATTCAAGGTGTTTTTGTGATTTCTCAGTCGCTTTCTCAAGGAATGAAAATTTAATTGAGAAATCACAGAATTTAATTATCACTATCTGTATAACAGGTTCCCCCTCAAGGAAGGTTCCTTGATGCCTGTGAGGGGCTCTTGATCTAAGGAATTGGATGTGCTTCAATTCCCTGAATTGAGTCGGAATACTTTCCATCCCCCCCCCCACAGGTGCTGTATAATCCTATAGATTTAGTGCTCCCCCATGATTATAATAATAACGTATAACAGGTATATAAGCTATTTTCTCATGTATTACAAACAGGTCAGCTTCAAGAAGATACCTGACATCATATTTCCATGTGTTTACAGACATTACACTGACTTTGATTATACTTCCCTTTAGCATTCCACACCGCCCTTACTAACTGCTTCTAACGTTCAAATTCAAAGTTTATTCTCTATAAGGATTACAATGCTGAGTTTACAGAATTTGGTTATTGTATTGTTAACATGTAGTAAAATAATAATTACAGAGTGTACCACTAGAACACCTAGCATGGCTAGGCATTTCAGGCAGACTTAAATTATATCTTAAGTTTAAAATATTACAAAATTATGAGGTAAGTTGGTATTATGGCTAAGTGACTAAATACTAGTTTGTGAGTTTAGCAATGTGAATGCTTTTGTTTTGGCACTATACATAGTTTCAGTATTGGAGTATCACAGGCCAACTTATGACTAGTTAAGATTCATTATTTTGAGACTGAGATTGATATTTCTGTTTATGGTCAAATGGGTGAGTGAAAGTGTTAACCACCAGGTGGTATTCGTGTAATTAGTTGACAGGGTGTATCAGGGAGATAAGATGTTTTCTGATGGTAGTTTTGAAGGTGATGAATGTGTCTGCAGTTTTAGAATTTTCAGGTAGGGTGTTCCAGATTTTAGGGCCTTTGACATACATTGAATTTTTGTAAAGGTTTAGTCGGACACGGGGAATGTCATAGAGATGTTTGTGTCTGGTATTGTGCCTGTGGGTTCTGTCGCAACTATCAAGAAAGCGTTTTAGGTCAAGGTTAATATTGGAATTTAAGGTCCTGTAGATGTAGATTGCACAGTAGTAAGTGTGGATGTACTGAACAGGGAGTAAGTTTAGATCTATGAAGAGTGGGGGGGGGTATGTTGCCAGGGATGGGACTTAGTGATTATTCTTACTGCGGCTTTTTGTTGGGTTATTATTGGCTTTAGGCGTGTTGCTGCAGTTGAACCCCAAGCACATATAGCATAGGTGAGGTATGGATATATAAGTGAATGGTATAGTGTGAGAAGGGCAGTTTGCGGCACGTAGTATCGTATCTCGCTAGTAAATTTATTAAGGTAAAGGTATACATTAATACAGTTTTATCTAGGCTGGAATATTGCTGCACACTAACAGCACCTTTCAAGGCAGGTGAAATTGCTGACCTAGAAAATGTACAGAGAACCTTCACGGCACGCATAACGGAGATAAAACACCTAAATTACTGGGAGCGCTTGAGGTTCCTGAACCTGTATTTCCTGGAACGCAGGTGGGAGAGATACATGATTATATACACCTGGAAAATCCTAGAGGGACTAGTACTGAGCTTGCACACGAAAATCACTCACTACGAAAGCAAAAGACTTGGCAGACGATGCAACATCCCCCCAATGAAAAGCAGGGGTGTCACTAGCACGTTAAGAGACCATACAATAAGTGTCAGGGGCCTGAGACTGTTCAACTGCCAGTCTTCAAGCTGGCACTTGACAAGCACCTAAAGTCGGTACCTGACCAGCCGGGCTGTGGCTCGTACGTTGGTTTGCGTGCTGCCAGCAGTAACAGCCTGGTTGATCAGGCTCTGATCCACCAGGAGGCCTGGTCACAGACCGGGCCGTGGGGGCGTTGACCCCCGGAACTCTCTCCAGGTAAACTTCAGGTACAAATTATCATGTATAGAAACGTGTAAAAATTACATGGGATAACTCCTAACAAAAAGTCAAAAGTGACTTATTTCCATTGGAGTCCTTGGTGGGAGGTTCCTTATGCTGGCGAGGGATTCTTGATCTGGGGAACTGGATAAGATAAGATAGATAAGCCTGAATGTCTTCCCTGCGGGTTCAGCGCTTCCCAATAATAATAGAGTCCTTGGTCTGATCAATCATATTACACCTTTAGCACATGCTACCCTGCGACGCTCTGACCCTAATGAGTTTAGCGCTTAGTTGTGATAGTAATAATTTAGACATTTGTACAGTTGGCTCACCCATAGGTTGTGTAGATTGAGAGAAGCCTGGACAGTGGTCTTGGATGGTGAGTTACTGCAGTAGGAAGAGTTGGGTATAGCAGCATCCAGCCAGTGGTTGTATAGACCTGCCTCCATCACACTCCTCAATCTTCAACAATAAATTCAATAATGTTACTGTCGTGTTTATAATGTACTGCTGCACTCTTAAGGGAGGTGCCTGGATTCCAGTGAGGGACTCTTGATCTGAGGAATTGAACCTATTCTTAACTTTTACTTCCCCAGATGCTGTATGACCCTTAAGAGTTTAACACTCCCCAAGGAAATAAATTACTTTATATAAAATATTTGTACCAATGCATCCTAAATTCTATTATTAATTTTAGTACATATCTCTGGTAGCCCTGCAAGGATGGGGCACAGTAAAAGACTCCAGATCCAAGGAACTGGAGCTAGATTCCCTTTCCTTGGATTAATACCTAATTACTTCCCATCCCCCAGACACTAAGCCTGACTGTATTGCAAAAACCCAAAGTTCTCTGCATAATCAACTCTAGTGGGTTTAGTGCTTAGTTTTGATTATCATCTGCATAATCAAGGACTTTCTATTAGGCTTCCCCTCAAAGGAGGTTTCTTGATGCTGGTGAGGGGCTCTTGATCTAGGTAACTGGATCAATGTTCCAGTTCCCTGAATTGACCCAGAATAAACCATACCACGGGCGGGGATAGAACCCGCGATCAGCGAGTCTCGAAACTCTAGACTGTAGCGTTAGCCACTGGACCAGCTAGCCACAATAAGATTCGTCCAACTAGGTATATTTCTACACCATAGGAAGGTTAGCATAGGCACCAGTGTGACCACAAATGCAAGTTTTTACAGGCGAATCTCCAGCTAGTGTGGCCTTGACAAACTCTAGCTCAAGTCCCCTCAAAGCCGTTAGCATGACTCGCGAAATTGTAATGACACGATTGCAAACAAACATACCACAGGTGGAGTTTTGAGACTGATCGCGGCTTCTATCCCCGCCCGTGGTATGGTTTGCAATCGTGTCATTACGATTTCATGAGTGACCCAGAATACCTTCCAGCCCTGTCCCCGACAGGCTCTGTATAATCCCTACGGGTTTATCGCTACATCATGATTATAATAATCTATTGGGCTTATAATACTTACCACTTTTCTTAAATCTGTAAGTTTGTTTGGGAGGGGGGATAATAAAAATCAAATATAAATATCAAAATAGACCGAGTCTGCCATGTATGTGTCTATTAATAGGTCCTGTATTTATGAATATATTTATACATATTTTATGCATATTATCACGTGAATTTTGTGAACAATGTCTGACTAACTTGTGGTTGACTGCAGGAAGAAGAGGACTATATTGTTGTAAAATAATGGTGTACTGGAAGGGCAGGATCACTTCCCTCGACGTATAGAAGTCACAGTGACCTGTGGAGGAGGATGGGTTTAGCTCTCCCCTTTGATTATGATAATGTAGAGGAGGATGATAGACACTAAGTGCTTTACTAAATATACCCCTCAAGGTAGGTTCCTTGATGCTGGTGAGGGGCTCTTGATCTAGGGAATTGGATCTGTGCTCTTAAATTAAGCCTGAATACCTTCCATTCCCTCCCCCCACATGCGCTGTATAATTCCTGCGGGTTTAGCGCTTCCACCCTTCAGGAATAACTGGTGTGATGGTGATAGTAGGATGATGTGGAGAAGGAGAGAGTGAAATTGGCTCACTAGCATCACTGGAGAAATTAAAATGATCAGATAGTGGCCTAAACTTTCACATTAAATGTCCTCTAATTGCATTTTGCGTTTTTTCTACTACTTACCGATATCTAATATCCAATAGGTGTCCGGTGGCCTGGTGACAAAAGTTCTCGCTTTACACGGTGAGAGTCCGGGTTCGAGTCCCGGCGAAGGGGTGGAAACATAGGACGTGTTTCCTTACACCGTTTCTCTATGTTCACCCATCTGTATAATAGATACCTGGGTGTTAGTGGACTGGTGTGGGTCTCATCCTGGGTGTTAGTGGACTGGTGTGGGTCGCATCCTGGGTGTTAGTGGACTGGTGTGGGTTGCATCCTGGGTGTTAGTGGACTGGTGTGGGTCACATCCTGGGTGTTAGTGGACTGGTGTGGGTCACATCCTGGGTGTTAGTGGACTGGTGTGGGTCACATCCTGGGTGTTAGTGGACTGGTGTGGGTCACATCCTGGGTGTTAGTGGACTGGTGTGGGTCACATCCTGGGTGTTAGTGGACTGGTGTGGGTCACATCCTGGGTGTTAGTGGACTGGTGTGGGTCACATCCTGGGTGTTAGTGGACTGGTGTGGGTCACATCCTGGGTGTTAGTGGACTGGTGTGGGTCTCATCCTGGGTGTTAGTAGACTGGTGTGGGTCACATCCTGGGTGTTAGTGGACTGGTGTGGGTCACATCCTGGGTGTTAGTGGACTGGTGTGGGTCACATCCTGGGTGTTAGTGGACTGGTGTGGGTCACATCCTGGGTGTTAGTGGACTGGTGTGGGTCACATCCTGGGTATTAGTGGACTGGTGTGGGTCACATCCTGGGTGTTAGTGGACTGGTGTGGGTCACATCCTGGGTGTTAGTGGACTGGTGTGGGTCACATCCTGGGTGTTAGTGGACTGGTGTGGGTCGCATCCTGGGTGTTAGTGGACTGGTGTGGGTCACATCCTGGGTGTTGGTGGACTGGTGTGGGTCACATCCTGGGTGTTAGTGGACTGGTGTGGGTCACATCCTGGGTGTTAGTGGACTGGTGTGGGTCACATCCTGGGTGTTAGTGGACTGGTGTGGGTCGCATCCTGGGTGTTAGTGGAATGGTGTGGGTCACATCCTGGGTGTTGGTGGACTGGTGTGGGTCACATCCTGGGACAAAACTGACCTAATTTACGGGAAATGCTCAGCATAACAAGCAACTTACACAGTCGTACACATATATCACTGATGTCAGCTATGGTCTGTATAAGTTATATCACGTACTTGTAGTAAAAAATATTATTAAGTGTACTCAGGGAAGTTACCAGTGTGTGAGAAGTGGTCAGCCACTGCAACCTGTGCAGTGAGAGCCTCAGTCAGAAGAACCATGTGTTGGCCACTAGTCATAGCATGAAGGATATATCCTAGCTGGTCCTCCAGGTAATATATCAGTCGTTTCTCCTGTCTCAGACTAGAGATGTGGTGAAGTGTGCCTGAGGTGGCGCTCTGGTAAAATATAAAATATAGTTAGTGTAGATAAATGGTTCAGAGAACTGATATGATTAATTAGTCATTTGGGTATGTTTGTTGTGGAAACGTTTCACCAACCAGTGGCTTCATCAGTCCAATACGGAGGAGAATGGTTGAAGATCAGGAGTTTGAGGTAATCCGTCCCTTAATCTGGAGTCGATGTGATTACATCGACTACAAACTAAGGGGACTGATTACATCAAACTCCTCTCGATCTTCAACCATTCTTCTCTATATTGGACTGATGAAGCCAATGGTTGGCGAAACGTTTCCACAACAAACATACCCAAATGACTAATAATTCACAACCAGTAAATATTAACTGAAAACGATATATCGATCTTTACTGACGTATTAAGTCGCGAAATGTTTTATGGTCCAGGATGGACCATACCTTTGATATACCTTTACCTTTGAAGAATTTCGAGAGTATCTCTACTCTCTGAGCCCGGCCATGGGCCAGGCTCGCCTGGCGTTTGCCTAGTCAACCAGGCTGTTGCTGCTGGGGGCCCGCCGCCCCACGTATCCATCACAGCCTGGTTGATCTATCACCTAGTGAAGATTATTAAGTAAGACACATATGCAACAGTTAGGTATCTTTATTTCGAAACGTTTCGCCCACACAGTAGGCTTCTTCAGTCGAGTACAGGAAAGTTGATAGAAGCAGAAGATACTTGAAGACGATGTAATCAGTCCATCACCCTTAAAGTTTTGAGGTGGTCAGTCCCTCAGTCTGGAGAAGAGCATTGTTCCATAGTATGAAACAATATGGAGATGAAGTGACAGGATGGAGCCTTATATAGCGCCAGGAGGTGAGACGTAGGTCACTAGAAGAGGTAAGAACGCAGATGTTGGGAGGTCAGGTCCCTCTCAAATCCAGCCGTTCTCACTAGTAGAGGTTGTCGAAGTTGATTGTAGGTCTGTACCAAGATACCCTTGTGTTGCAGTGTCTGACAGATTGAACATTAAAATGGTATAAAATACCGACAGGTTGTTTAGGTAAGACACACATGCAACAGTTAGGTATCTTTATTTCAAAACGTTTCGCCTACACAGTAGGCTTCTACTGTGCTATATAAGGCTCCATCCTGTCACTTCATCTCCATATTGTTTCATACTATGGAACAATGCTCTTCTCCAGACTGAGGGACTGACCACCTCAAAACTTTAAGGGTGATGGACTGATTACATCGTCTTCAAGTATCTTCTGGTTCTATCAACTTTTCTGTACTCGACTGAAGAAGCCTACTGTGTAGGCGAAACGTTTCGAAATAAAGATACCTAACTGTTGCATATGTGCCTTACCTAACAACCTGTCGGTATTTTATACCATTTTAATGTTCAAGATTATTAAGCTTGTTCCCTTGTGGGTTTAGCACTTATTACTGTAATAATATCAAGTCTATTTACCCTTTATAATCTATTGTTTGCGAATTACGTACAAGTACTGGATATTACATTCCTTAAAATAATTATCATTTACGTAAAAAGAAGAGTGAGAACATTACAGTCAGGAAGTGAGCCTCCGCAGTATCTCCTTCCACTACAAGACTGGTGATGGGGTCAGTGATCAAGTCGTGGAAAGTCTGGTAAGGTTGTGGGATGTAACGAACAGCCAGAATTGACGTAAGATTACAGCAGAAGCTCCAGGATAGTATCATTGAGACTAACATCCATCCTCCTGCCACCAGTCTCTCCCACACTCTCCTGGTAGGCCACACCCACTCTGTGAATTATGGTTATAATTATAATTTTTAAAGGGGTAAGCCAGTGGAAGGCTTCGGTCAGATGGCCAAAAGCTCCAGCTGTGGGTCATATGGCTAAAAGCCTCGTCAGGAAACACTAGTTCTGTTTCCTACAAACCTTACCTAACCTAACCTTACCTTACCTTACCTTACCTTACCTTACCTTACCTAACTTAACCTTGATAAATTAGACACATGTGCAACTCCTCAATAAAGATACCCAAGAGTTGCACATGTGTCTAATTTATCAACATGTCGGTTCTCTGAGCCATTCATCTACTAACTTAACCTTACCTAACCCACTCTGAACGTTAGGAGTTTTTATTCAGGTTTTCCCCTCAAGAAAAGTTCCTTGATGCTGGAGAAGGGCTCTTGATCTAAGGAATTAAACTTAGATCGAGTCTGATTGCCTTTCATTCCCCCAGCAGCTGTATAATCAGTTTACTGCTTCTAAATATAAAACTTAAACACTTGTGCCAGGATTCTTTTCCTGACGAATAAATTAACGTCATCTAAATTATATACATTTCTTACGTGATCTAGTTAAGAACATAAGAATGTAGGAACACTGCAGAAGGCCTACTGGCCCATACGAGGCAGGTCCTTATCAAAACGATCTCTACCTAAAGCTACTCAAGAAATAACTCCCGTACCCCATAACACCACTATATCTTACCTTGTAAAGTAAAAGGACACAAGTGCAACTAATGTGACATTTATTGTGGCAACGTTTCGCTCTCCAGGAGCTTTATCAAGCCATTACAAACAATACATGGACACAGAGGGTATATAAAGGCTCAGAGTGAGGTGAATACTAGTGAGGTACCATTTCGATGTTCACTAGTGGTAGTAGTAGTAGTAGTAGTGGTAGTGACAAAAGTAATACAATATGGTAGAGCAATTAATTCGTACATGAGTAAAAGGATATAAAAGCTATTACTTGGGTAACATAAAAATAGGTTGGACAAATATAAACTGGAATGAGGCAGCTTGTTTCAGTGTTCACTCTCTGTGCTTTGTGTAGTATAACAGGAGAGACTATGTGATGGCAGGGTTTACTGTTTTCAGGAGGATTCTTGCTAAGACTTCGGAGATGGTGAAGCTGCCGTTGTTTTGTTTAATTGTATTCGAAACAGCGATCAGTGCTGATTCAAGGCACATCATCGGGTTTTTCCTAAGAGCATACCGAATTTGTAGTCCTGAGTTTCTTGACGAGGAATGTACTTACATTCACCAAACATTCACTGAGTTACAATTTCCTTCTTTTTTCATCAAAGACTGCAAGAAAAGAGCTCTTCAGATCATCAATTCTCCACGCATCAACACCGCTCCCAACAAAGTTATAATTCTTCCCAACAGCCAGGTTGCACTAAACGTCTCAAAAGTACTTTCACAAGCTAACACCAGAGTCGCCATCGCTTCTACCACTTCAATAAAGGATCTAACCAGGACAAAACCCAAGCACCACGAACCAGTCAATGCAGGAGTTTACACTATACCCTGTGGAGGCTGTGACAAGATCTACGTAGGTGAAACAGCAAGAAACCTCGACACCCGCCTCAGTGAACACATATACGCATGTAGGAACGACAACTTAAACAACGCCTGTGTACAACACCGAAATTCCACCAATCATCTTATGAAATTCAGAGACGCCCAATTAGTGATAAAAGAAACTAATTTCCGCACACGCAAGTGCCTTGAATCAGCACTGATCGCTGTTTCGAATACAATTAAACAAAACAACGGCAGCTTCACCATCTCCGAAGTCTTAGCAAGAATCCTCCTGAAAACAGTAAACCCTGCCATCACATAGTCTCTCCTGTTATACTACACAAAGCACAGAGAGTGAACACTGAAACAACCTGCCTCATTCCAGTTTATATTTGTCCAACCTATTTTTATGTTACCCAAGTAATAGCTTTTATATCCTTTTACTCATGTACGAATTAATTGCTCTACCATATTGTATTACTTTTGTCACTACCACTACTACTACTACTACTACCACTAGTGAACATCGAAATGGTACCTCACTAGTATTCACCTCACTCTGAGCCTTTATATACCCTCTGTGTCCATGTATTGTTTGTAATGGCTTGATAAAGCTCCTGGAGAGCGAAACGTTGCCACAATAAATGTCACATTAGTTGCACTTGTGTCCTTTTACTTTACATATTGTCGGTAATTCTACCAACTTTATTATATCTTACCTTGCTGTAGGAGCAAACTACTGTAAGTAAAGCACACATTTAATAGATGTCCAAAGTCCCAACCAACTCTTGGTGCGATGCAATGGGATAAAATCACCACCATGATGACGACCAAGAGAAGTGTTGCTGTGGTGGTTGCCCACACCTGCGGTGCCAGCGGCAGGAGGAAGCCCCAGGGGTTGACTTCAGGATGTCCACGGACAGCTAACATCACCGAGACGTCCGTGAGGATGGGGACACCGTAGCTCAACACTGCTGCACGATCTTCGGTAATGGCGAAGGGTCCAAGAGCTATGTCTACCTCCTGTAGCCAAGGATGATGATTGAACATTAAAATGGTATAAAATACCGACAGGTTGTTAGGTAAGACACATATGCAACAGTTAGGTATCTTTATTTCGAAACGTTTCGCCTACACAGTAGGCTTCTTCAGTCGAGTACAGAAAAGTTGATAGAAGCAGAAGATACTTGAAGACGATGTAATCAGTCCATCAAAACTTTAAGGGTGATGGACTGATTACATCGTCTTCAAGTATCTTCTGCTTCTATCAACTTTTCTGTACTCGACTGAAGAAGCCTACTGTGTAGGCGAAACGTTTCGAAATAAAGATACCTAACTGTTGCATATGTGTCTTACCTAACAAGGATGATGATAAATATAATTTAGGTAAGGTTTGTTAGGAAATAAGACAAGTGTTTGGAAATAAATGGTATAAAATACCGACACAATGGAAATATAAACACATATGCAGTATAATGTGATCCTTTATTGACTACGTTTCGCCCACACAGTGGGCTTTTTCAAGTCACACACACAACTACCTGGGGTGGAAGGAACGCGAGTATTTATAGTCAGGTTCAGAATGCTGAGGTCAGGTGGAGAATGCTGCATCTGATGATGTACCGAGTGGGGTTATAGAGTCTAAAAACTTGGGTAGCTTGGAAAGGAGATTGGATAAGTTTGTGAGCAGACCACTTGCCAAGAAACTTCTTCATCGCTATCCCACATAAGAACACTGTAGAAGGTCTGCTCACAAACGTATCCAATCTCCTTTCCAAGCTACCCAAGTTTTTAGACTCTATAACCCCACTCGGTACATCATCAGATGCAGCATTCTCCACCTGACCTCAACATTCTGAACCTGACTATAAATACTCGCGTTCCTTCCACCCCAGGTAGTTCTGTTTGTGACTTGAAAAAGCCCACTGTGTGGGCGAAACGTAGTCAATAAAGGATCACATTATACTGCATATGTTTACCTGGAGTTTACCTGGAGAGAGTTTCGGGGGTCAACGCCCCCGCGGCCCGGTCTGTGACCAGGCCTCCTGGTGGATCAGCTCCTGATCAACCAGGCTGTTGCTGCTGGCTGCACGCAAACCAACGTACGAGCCACAGCCCGGCTGATCAGGAACTGACTTTAGGTGCTTGTCCAGTGCCAGCTTGAAGACTGCCAGGGGTCTGTTGGTAATCCCCCTTATGTGTGCTGGGAGGCAGTTGAACAGTCTCGGGCCCCTGACACTTATTGTATGGTCTCTTAACGTGCTAGTGACACCCCTGCTTTTCATTGGGGGGATGGTGCATCGTCTGCCAAGTCTTTTGCTTTCGTAGTGAGTGATTTTCGTGTGCAAGTTCGGTACTAGTCCCTCTAGGATTTTCCAGGTGTATATAATCATGTATCTCTCCCTCCTGCGTTCCAGGGAATACAGGTTTAGAAACCTCAAGCGCTCCCAGTAATTGAGGTGTTTTATCTCCGTTATGCGCGCCGTGAAAGTTCTCTGTACATTTTCTAGGTCGGCAATTTCACCTGCCTTGAAAGGTGCTGTTAGAGTGCAGCAATATTCCAGCCTAGATAGAACAAGTGACCTGAAGAGTGTCATCATGGGCTTGGCCTCCCTAGTTTTGAAGGTTCTCATTATCCATCCTGTCATTTTTCTAGCAGATGCGATTGATTGTTAGGTAAGACACATATGCAACAGTTAGGTATCTTTATTTCGAAACGTTTCGCCTACACAGTAGGCTTCTTCAGTCGAGTACAGAAAGGTTGATAGAAGCAGAAGATACTTGAAGACGATGTAATCAGTCCATCACCCTTAAAGTTTTGAGGTGGTCAGTCCCTCAGTCTGGAGAAGAGCATTGTTCCGTTGTCTGAAACAATATGAAGTTGAAGTGACAGAATGGGGCCTTTATATAGTGCCAGGAGGTGAGACGTAGGTTGCTTTGGGAGGGCAGGTCCTTCTCAAACCCAGCCGTTCTCACTAGTAGAGGTTGTCGAAGTGGTCTGTACCAAGATACCCTTGTGTTGCAGTGTCTGACAGAATGAACATTAAAATGGTATGAATATGTATGCATATGTGTCTTACCTAACAATCTGTCGGTATTTCATACCATTTTAATGTTCATTCAGATGCGATTGATACAATGTTATGGTCCTTGAAGGTGAGATCCTCCGACATAATCACTCCCAGGTCTTTGACGTTGGTGTTTCGCTCTATTTTGTGGCCAGAATTTGTTTTGTACTCTGATGAAGATTTAATTTCCTCATGTTTACCATATTTGAGTAATTGAAATTTCTCATCGTTGAACTTCATATTGTTTTCTGCAGCCCACTGAAAGATTTGGTTGATGTCCGCCTGGAGCCTTGCAGTGTCTGCAATGGAAGACACTGTCATGCAGATTCGGGTGTCATCTGCAAAGGAAGACACGGTGCTGTGGCTGACATCCTTGTCTATGTCGGATATGAGGATGAGGAACAAGATGGGAGCTAGTACTGTGCCTTGTGGAACAGAGCTTTTCACCGTAGCTGCCTCGGACTTTACTCTGTTGACGACTACTCTCTGTGTTCTGTTAGTGAGGAAATTATAGATCCATCGACCGACTTTTCCTGTGTGTGTTTATATTTCCAAGACAAGTGTTTTCTGACATGGGTTTTAGATATATGATGACCCACAGCTGGAACTTTCAGTCATATCCAACAAAGGTCTTACACTGAGATACCCCTCAACACCTTTAAAAAATGTGGCTCGGATTATAGACATTGGATATATATACTTTGGTAAATATGGGCTTTCAACACGGACCCAACTATGGGCTTTCAACACGGACCCAACCATGGGCTTTCAACACGGACCCAACCATGGGCTTTCAACACGGACCCAACCATGAACTTTCAACACGGACCCAACCATGAACTTTCAACACGGACTCAACTATGGGCTTTCAACACGGACTCAACTATGGGCTTTCAACACGGACCCAACCATGAACTTTCAACACGGACCCAACCATGAACTTTCAACACGGACTCAACTATGGGCTTTCAACACGGACCCAACCATGGGCTTTCAACACGGACTCAACCATGGGCTTTCAACACGGACCCAACCATGAACTTTCAACACGGACCCAACCATGGGCTTTCAACACGGACTCAACCATGGGCTTTCAACACGGACCCAACCATGGGCTTTCAACACGGACCCAACCATGAACTTTCAACACGGACTCAACTATGGGCTTTCAACACGGACCCAACCATGGGCTTTCAACACGGACTCAACTATAGGCTTTCAACACGGACCCAACCATGAACTTTCAACACGGACTCAACTATGGGATTTCAACACGGACCCAACCATGGACTTTCAACACGGACTCAACCATGAACTTTCAACACGGACCCAACCATGGGCTTTAAACACGGACTCAACCATGAACTTTCAACGGACCCAACCATGGGCTTTCAACAAGGACCCAACCATGAACTTTCAACACGGACCCAACCATGGGCTTTAAACACGGACCCAACCATGAACTTTCAACACGGACCCAACCATGAACTTTCAACACGGATCCAACCTTGGACTTTCAACACGGACCCAACCATGAACTTTCAACACGGACCCAACCATGAACTTTCAACACGGACCCAACCATGGACTTTCAACACGGACCCAACCATGGACTTTCAACACGGACCCAACCATGGACTTTCAACACGGACCCAACCATGAACTTTCAACACGGACCCAACCATGGACTTTCAACACGGACCCAACCATGGACTTTCAACACGGACCCAACCATGAACTTTCAACACGGACCCAACCATGGACTTTCAACACGGACCCAACCATGAACTTTCAACACGGACCCAGCCATGAACTTTCAACACAGACCCAATCATGGACTTTCAACACGGACCCAACCATGGACTTTCAACACGGACCCAACCATGAACTTTCAACACGGATCCAACCATGAACTTTCAACACGGACCCAACCATGGACTTTCAACACGGACCCAACCATGGACTTTCAACACGGACCCAACCATGAACTTTCAACACGGACCCAACCATGAACTTTCAACACGGACCCTCAAGGGAGGTTCCTTGATTGTAGATGAATGGTTCAGAGAACCGACATGTTGATAAATTAGACACATATGCAACTCTTGGGTATCTTTATTGAGGAAACGTTTCGCCACACAGTGGCGAATTCTTGGGAATTCTTCACTGGCCCACCCTTGGGCACGACCTACTTCCACATTGAACAAATGTGACACCACCTATGACTGCTGCACCTCTCCTGCCGACGGTTTATAAGCTGCTTCTCCGCTCATATGCCGTATTCTATTCAAGATTGATGGACTGACCACATCGACCCAAGATTGAGGGACTGATTACCTCATTCTCCTCCTGTTCTTCAAGATTCTCCTTTGTATGGACTGATGAAGCCACTGTGTGGCGAAACGTTTCCTCAATAAAGATACCCAAGAGTTGCACATGTGTCTAATTTATCATCGAGGTTCCTTGACGCTGGTGAGGGGCTCTTGATCTAGGGAATTGGATCTGTGCTCCAGTTCCCTGAATTGAGCCTGGATACCTTCCATCCCCCCAACCTACAAGCATTGTATAATTCCTGCGGGTTTACCGCTCCCCATGATTATAATCTGTCAAACACTGCAACACAAGGGTATCTTGGTACAGACCTGAAAATTAACTTCGACAACCTCTTCTAGTGAGAATGGCTGGATTTGAGAGGGACCTGACCTGCCAAAGTGACCTACGTCTCACCTCCTGGCGCTATATAAGGCTCCATCCTTTCACTTCAACTCGTCGCAAGTCCCTTACTCCCAGCTCACCCCACCGGAGTCCCAACAGAAGAACCGGAATTTCTCTTTTCAATATCTGTCCCACGATCGCCTTTGCTGCTGGGTTAAGCCCTGGCTCTATTTCTACGACTAAGAACACTCCTCTCCAGCACTATTCTTCGTCTGTCCCGTCTTCCCCGCTCATCCCATTTGGGATCTTACCTGAACTTTCGTTCGTTCGTTCGTACTTCAACTCCATATTGTTTCAGACTACGGAACAATGCTCTTCTCCAGACTGAGGGACTGACCACCTCAAAACTTTAAGGGTGATGGACTGATTACATCGTCTTCAAGTATCTTCTGCTTCTATGATTATAATAGTTTGGGTCTACTGTATGAGAAGAGGTTACGAAGGGGCCCTCCCCTATGTTAATAGTTATGATAATAACGTTGTGGTTGTCAAATACTGACCTTCCTGGCCACCATACCAACCATGCCAGACCAGGACCCATTCTTGTGCTGCAGACCCCAGGACCTGTCCGGGGGGCGCACCAGACTGTACCTAAGACAATAACTTTGATGTTACAGTCATAAACTGTTGTTCACAGCTTAAGGTCAATGTACAATTTAAGGGTGATTAAGATCAATGTACAGTTTAAGGGTGATTAAGATCAACGTACAATTTAAGGGTGATTAAGATCAATGTACAGTTTAAGGATGATTAAGATCAATGTACAATTTAAGGGTGATTAAGATCAATGTACAATTTAAGGGTGATTAAGATCAATGTACAATTTAAGGGTGATTAAGATCAACGTACAATTTAAGGGTGATTAAGATCAATGTACAATTTAAGGGTGGTTAAGATCAATGTACAATTTAAGGGTGATTAATGTACAATTTAAGGGCGATTAAGGTCAATGTACAATTTAAGGGCGATTAAGGTCAATGTACAATTTAAGGGTGATTAAGGTCAATGTACGATTTAAGGGTGATTAAGATCAATGTACAATTTAAGGGTGATTAAGATCAATGTACAATTTAAGGGTGATTAAGATCAATGTACAATTTAAGGGTGATTAAGATCAATGTACAATTTAAGGGTGATTAAGATCAATGTACAATTTAAGGGTGATTAAGATCAATGTACAATTTAAGGGTGATTAAGATCAATGTACAATTTAAGGGTGATTAAGATCAATGTACAATTTAAGGGTGATTAAGATCAATGTACAATTTAAGGGTGATTAAGATCAATGTACAATTTAAGGGTGATTAAGATCAATGTACAATTTAAGGGTGATTAAGATCAATGTACAATTTAAGGGTGATTAAGATCAATGTACAATTTAAGGGTGATTAAGATCAATGTACAATTTAAGGGTGATTAAGGTCAATGTACAATTTAAGGGTGATTAAGATCAATGTACAATTTAAGGGTGATTAAGATCAATGTACAATTTAAGGGTGATTAAGATCAATGTACAATTTAAGGGTGATTAAGATCAATGTACAATTTAAGGGTGATTAAGATCAATGTACAATTTAAGGGTGATTAAGATCAATGTACAATTTAAGGGTGATTAAGATCAATGTACAATTTAAGGGTGATTAAGATCAATGTACAATTTAAGGGTGATTAAGATCAATGTACAATTTAAGGGTGAGCTTTTAGACTGATCAAGCATGGTAGCAATAACCTAATATACTGTATGGCTAACCCTGCTGGGTTAAAAATCCGAACGAAATCTTATGATGACAATACATAAATAATTCCTTAGATACTGTGCATATTATGGACTTCAAATGTTAGATTTAGTGCAGTCTAATGTTTTCAAAAGAAAATTTTGAATTTGATTTTTTGACTGTTTTGATGTAATGTATAATCAAGTACCACTCAGTGAAGGTACCTTGATGCCAGTGAGGGGGCTTTTGATCCATGGAATTGGATCTATACTCTCTTGGATCAGACCTGAATACCTCCCAGTCCCCAGGCCCTGTATAACCCATACTGGTTTACAACTTACCATCAATATTACAACAGTAATAGGGGTGTTAATGTTGCAGTTTAAAAACTGTAGTGTAAAGCACCCTTCTGGCAAGACAGTGATGGAGTGAATGATGGTGAAAGTTTTTCTTTTTCGGGCCACCCTGCCTAGGTGGGTATCGGCCAGTGTGATAATAATAAATAAATAATCACCATGAATTTATATATATATAGATTTATCTTGATGTCCCAATATGACTGAGATTAAACTGAAATATTGCACTTGGTATTGTGAACTCAAAATCAATGTTGCTTAGTATAGTGGAATATCGAAATTTGACAGTGAAATATCGTAGTGATTAAGCTTAACTAACATTGAGTGGGGGTAATAGAGTGAGAAATGATTATCGGGGTGACATGTAACCACCAGACCACATTTATTTTTATTGATGATTATATGTAGTCACAAGAATACAAGGTGAGGTGTATATGTTAGTGTGTATACCCTGAGAGTGTATATTAATCATTATTTTAGTTATTAAAGAATTCTTGACTGGTGGTGAGAAGGTGACATGTAACTCTAATGACCCTCTTGTCCCGTAGTTCGATCGTTAGTGCACTCAGCTCACACACTGAGGTCCGGGGTTCGAATCTCCTCCTGTACGGCTGGAAAACATTAGTGACGTGTTTCCATAAGACACCTGCTGTCCCTGTTCACCCATCAGTTCAAAATGGGTACCTGGGTGTTAGTGGACTGGTGTGGGTCGCATCCTGGGACAAAACTGACCTAATTTGCAGGAAATGCTCAGCCATAACAAGGGACTTTCTATATAGTAGTATATCATTGATGTCATAACCGCACAGTAACCCGTTCTTGGATGGATGTTCCTGGATACTGGTGATGGGTTCTTGGTCCAATGAACTAGAGCCATTCTTCCCTTGGAACAAACCTATTTGCCTTCCATTCCCCTTGAAATATTTGTCTCCTACTGGTTTAATGCTTTCGTTGTTAATATTCTAGGTAACGCTATATGACATGTAATAATAATAATAATAATAATAATAATAATAATAATAATAATAATAATAATAATAATCAATTATAATCTAGGCTATTAACTAATATTAGTGACTGTTTATAATGCAAGGGCCAACTGGGCCTTGGGGGAGCGCCAAACCCATAAGGATCATATAGCGCCTTGGGTATAGGAGGTAATCAGGTTTAATCCAGGGAACGGAAGGGGTACCTACGATTCCTTGGATCAAGAGCCCTTGGTCAACATGAAGACACCACCCTGGCGAGCAGGACTAAGCAAGGTCCTCAACATTCAGTGATTTGTTGACATGTCACGACTTTATTCAGTTCTATAATAATCCAATTTTTATCTGTAGTCCATAAACATATTTCAACTAATTCTCTTCTGTGTGTTTACTGTAATGGTAACTCTTGAGTAGGCTAGAGTGAGGGAGCTCTTGGTAACTCTTAAGTAGGCTAGAGTGAGGGAGCTCTTGGTAACTCTTAAGTAGGCTAGAGTGAGGGAGCTCTTGGTAACTCTTAAGTAGGCTAGAGTGAGGGAGCTCTTGGTAACTCTTAAGTAGGCTAGAGTGAGGGAGCTCTTGGTAACTCTTAAGTAGGCTAGAGTGAGGGAGCTCTTGGTAACTCTTAAGTAGGCTAGAGTGAGGGAGCTCTTGGTAACTCTTAAGTAGGCTAGAGTGAGGGAGCTCTTGGTAACTCTTGAGTAGGCTAGAGTGAGGAAGGTCTTGGTAACTCTTGAGTAGGCTAGAGTGAGGGAGCTCTTGGTAACTCTTAAGTAGGCTAGAGTGAGGGAGCTCTTGGTAACTCTTAAGTAGGCTAGAGTGAGGAAGCTCTTGGTAACTCTTAAGTATGCTAGAGTGAGGGAGCTCTTGGTAACTCTTAAGTAGGCTAGAGTGAGGGAGCTCTTGGTAACTCTTGAGTAGGCTAGAGTGAGGGAGCTCTTGGTAACTCTTAAGTAGGCTAGAGTGAGGAAGCTCTTGGTAACTCTTAAGTAGGCTAGAGTGAGGGAGCTCTTGGTAACTCTTAAGTAGGCTAGAGTGAGGGAGCTCTTGGTAACTCTTAAGTAGGCTAGAGTGAGGGAGCTCTTGGTAACTCTTAAGTAGGCTAGAGTGAGGGAGCTCTTGGTAACTCTTAAGTAGGCTAGAGTGAGGGAGCTCTTGGTAACTCTTAAGTAGGCTAGAGTGAGGGAGCTCTTGGTAACTCTTAAGTAGGCTAGAGTGAGGGAGCTCTTGGTAACTCTTAAGTAGGCTAGAGTAAGGGAGCTCTTGGTAACTCTTAAGTAGGATAGAGTGAGGGAGCTCTTGGTAACTCTTAAGTAGGCTAGAGTGAGGGAGCTCTTGGTAACTCTTAAGTAAACTAGAGTGAGGGAGCTCTTGGTAACTCTTAAGTAGGCTAGAGTGAGGGAGCTCTTGGTAACTCTTAAGTAGGCTAGAGTGAGGGAGCTCTTGGTAACTCTTAAGTAGGCTAGAGTGAGGGAGCTCTTGGTAACTCTTAAGTAGGCTAGAGTGAGGGAGCTCTTGGTAACTCTTAAGTAGGCTAGAGTGAGGGAGCTCTTGGTAACTCTTAAGTAGGCTAGAGTGAGGGAGCTCTTGGTTAATCTCAAGTAGGCTACAGTGAGGGAGCTCTTGGTTACTCTTAAGTAGGCTAGAGTGAGGGAGCTCTTGGTTACTCTCAAGTAGGCTAGAGTGAGGGAGCTCTTGGTTACTCTCAAGTAGGCCAGAGTGAGGGAGCTCTTGGTAACTCTTAAGTAGGCTAGAGTGAGGGAGCTCTTGGTAACTCTTAAGTAGGCTAGAGTGAGGGAGCTCTTGGTAACTCTTAATTAAGTAGGCTAGAGTGAGGGAGCTCTTGGTAACTCTTAAGTAGGCTAGAGTGAGGGAGCTCTTGGTAACTCTTAAGTAGGCTAGAGTGAGGGAGCTCTTGGTAACTCTTAAATAGGCTAGAGTGAGGGAGCTCTTGGTAACTCTTAAGTAGGCTAGAGTGAGGGAGCTCTTGGTAACTCTTAAGTAGGCTAGAGTGAGGGAGCTCTTGGTAACTCTTAAGTAGGCTAGAGTGAGGGAGCTCTTGGTAACTCTTAAGTAGGCTAGAGTGAGGGAGCTCTTGGTAACTCTTAAGTAGGCTAGAGTGAGGGAGCTCTTGGTAACTCTTAAGTAGGCTAGAGTGAGGGAGCTCTTGGTAACTCTTAAGTAGGCTAGAGTGAGGGAGCTCTTGGTAACTCTTAAGTAGGCTAGAGTGAGGAAGCTCTTGGTAACTCTTAAGTAGGCTAGAGTGAGGGAGCTCTTGGTAACTCTTAAGTAGGCTAGAGTGAGGGAGCTCTTGGTAACTCTTAAGTAGGCTAGAGTGAGGGAGCTCTTGGTAACTCTCAAGTAGGCCAGAGTGAGGGAGCTCTTGGTTACTCTCAAGTAGGCCAGAGTGAGGGAGCTCTTGGTTAATCTCAAGTAGGCTAAAGTGAGGGAGCTCTTGGTTACTCTTAAGTAGGTTAGAGTGAGGGAGCTCTTGGTTACTCTCAAGTAGGCTAGAGTGAGGGAGCTCTTGGTTACTCTTAAGTAGGTTAGAGTGAGGGAGCTCTTGGTTACTCTCAAGTAGGCTAGAGTGAGGGAGCTCTTGGTTACTCTTAAGTAGGTTAGAGCGAGGGAGCTCTTGGTTACTCTCAAGTAGGCTAGAGTGAGGGAGCTCTTGGTTACTCTCAAGTAGGCCAGAGTGAGGGAGCTCTTGGTAACTCTTAAGTAGGCTAAAATAAGGGAGCTCTTGCTTACTCTCAAGAAGACTAGAGAGTGAGGTAGCTCTTGGTAACCCATTTATGCTCAACTCTCTGATCGCGGGTTCTATCCCCGCCCGTGGTATGTTTTTTTTTTTATGCTCAACTAATATTTACATTTTCTCTGGCAATAAGAAAGTTAGTCTATGATATAACCTAGGTTCTCTAGTGTTCCAGTTTAACGTGAAAGGTTGTTGAGCGGACCAGGGAAAGAAGTACTGTGGAAGATTTAGTGGTTCCTTTTCCCTTTCCCCAGCCATTTTTTCAGTAATGTCTGGGTAACTTGGACACCGTTGGCGACCATATTAGTTCATGTTAAAGAACGACAACTTTCCATAAAATCACGATTAGGTTCATGGCTGTCTTCCGTCTGGCGTTGGGAGGTATGGAGGACTAGATAAATGGTTCAGAGAACCCACATGATAAATTAGACACAAACCGTACCACAGGCGGGGACTGAACCCGCGATCAGAGAGTCTCAAAACTCCAGACCGTCGCGTTAGCCACTGGGCCAGCTAGCAACAATAAGATTCACCCAACTAGGAGAGTCGTCTGTAAAAACTTGCATTTGTGGTCACAATGGTGCATATGCTAACCTTCCTATGGTGTAGAAATATACCGAGTTGGATGAATCTTATTGTGGCTAGCTGGTCCAGTGGCTAACGCGACGGTCTGGAGTTTTGAGACTCTCTGACCGCGGGTTCTATCCCCACCCGTGGTATGGTTTGTTTGCAATCGTGTCATTACGATTTCGTGAGTCAAATTAGACACAAATTCAAGATCTGGGTATCATTATTTAGGAATGATTCCCCACACTGTGGCTTCACCAGTCCAATTTTCCCTTGTATTGGACTGATGAAGTCTGTGGCGAAACGTTCCCTCAGTAGATACCCAAATGTTGCACGAGTGTCTCATTTATCATTCTAATAACCTGACTTATCTCTCAGTGGGAATGCAGAATTCGCTCTCAAAGTGTCAAAGCATTGTAGACAATACAGGGAGAATCTTTCTCCTCGCTGAAAGTCCTTTAGCAAGTAACTTGATTCAGGTAAATACATATAGGCAACAGTTAGGCAACTTTATTCATAAGAACATAAGAACATAAGAACGAAGGAACACTGCAGAAGGCCTACTGGCCCATGCGAGGCAGGTCCAAGTCTCCTACCGGCTTAAGCCAATGCACCCAACCTAGTCAGGTCAGGTCACATTAACTTAAGGGAGGAACACGGCAACCGACCTGTTAGCACAAGCTATCAGGTCTAACTCACACCCACCCACATCTACTCATGTATTTATCCAACCTATTTTTAAAGCTACACAACGTTCTGGCCTCTATAACGGTACTTGGGAGTTTGTTCCACTCATCCACAACTCTATTACCAAACCAGTACTTTCCTATATCCTTCCTGAATCTGAATTTTTCCAACTTAAAACCATTGCTGCGAGTCCTGTCTAGGCTAGATATTTTCAGCACACTATTTACATCCCCTTTATTTATTCCTGTCTTCCATTTATACACCTCAATCATATCCCCCCTAATTCTACGTCTTTCTAGAGAGTGCAGTTTCAGGGCCCTTAGTCTATCCTCATAGGGAAGGTTTCTGATACATGGGATCATCTTTGTCATCCTCCTTTGTACATTTTCCAGAGAATTTATATCCATTCTGTAATACGGTGACCAAAACTGTGCAGCATAATCTAAATGAGGCCTAACCAAGGATGTATAGAGTTGAAGAACAACCTGAGGACTCCTATTATTTATGCTTCTTGATATGAAGCCAAGGATTCTATTAGCTTTATTGCGAACACTTATGCACTGTTGTCTTGGTTTCAGATTACTGCTAACCAGAACTCCTAAATCTTTTTCACAATCAGTAATATTAAGATCTACATTATTTAGTTTATATGTGGCATGGTTATTGTCCTGTCCAACATTTAGAACTTTGCATTTGTCTATATTAAACTGCATCTGCCACTTCTCCGACCACTGCATCAGTCTATTCAAATCTTCCTGGAGTGCTCGAATGTCCTCGTCAGAATGAATTCGACGGCCTATTTTGGTGTCATCGGCAAACTTGCCGATGTCGCTCTTTATGCCCTCATCTATGTCGTTTATGTAGATTGTGAACAGCAGGGGGCCCAACACTGACCCCTGTGGAACACCGCTCGTGACGCTTCCCCACTCTGATTTCTCCCCATTTATGCAAACTCTCTGCTGCCTATTTGTCAACCATGCCTCTATCCAGGAAAAAATTTCTCCTCCTATTCCATGTGCTTTAATTTTCCTCAATAGTCTCTGATGTGGGACCCTGTCAAAAGCCTTACTGAAGTCCATATACACAATATCATATTCATTACCATGATCTACCTCCTCAAATACCTTAGTGAAAAAAGTTAATAAATTCGTAAGGCAGGAACGCCCCTTTGTAAAACCATGCTGAGATTCGTTGATTAATTTATGCTTTTCAAGATTAATTTATGCGATTAATTAATTTATACGTTTCACCTACACAGTAGGCTTCTTCAGTCGAATACAGAAAGTAGGCAGGAACAGTAGAGATGTGAAGACGATGTAACCAGTCCATCACCCTTGAAGTCGTAGAATTTTGAGGTTGTCAGTCCCTCAGCCTGGAGAAGGAACTTCCTGACTATGGAACTGAACTTCTCCAGGCCGAGGGACTGACAACCTCAAAATTCTACGACTTCAAGGGTGATGGACTGATTACATCGTCTTCACATCTCTACTGTTCCTGCCTACTTTTTGTATTCGACTGAAGAAGCCTACTGTGTAGGCGAAACGTTTCGGAATAAAGTTGCCTAACTGTTGCCTATGTGTCTTACCTACCAACCTGTCGGTATTGTATACCATTTTGACGTTCAGGTAAACACATACAGTTACATAGATTATCATATATAGCAGCGTTTGTGTAGAGAATCTAGGATAACCCAAGAAAGTCAGTGACTTATTTCCATTGGGGTCCAAGAGCTGAACGACTACTATTTTTACACATATGTAAAAAAAACAAAAAACAGAATCTCACGTAAAATTGATAGTGTGTGCGAGGATTTGAAGAAGATTAGCCATGGGGCCGAGGATGATTAAGTTGTGAGGATCATCCCCAGAGATGAGCACATGAGGAGCCCATTCCTCCACTGCCACCATTAGCCTTGCACCGTCACGAAACCTAGCAAATAAAAGAAATTATTGCTATTAAGGTCAGTATCGAAGTAACAGCCTGGTTGATCAGGCCCTGATCCACCATGAGGCCTGGTCATAGACCGAGCCGCGGGGGCGTTGGCCCCCGAAATCCTCTCCAGGTATACTCCAGCCAACGTAAATGAATTTATAGTTTACAAGTGTAAATGAATATCATTGAGACGTCTACTATTGCTCTGGGTATAACTTTCTCCATTACGCAAGCCAGTAAATACTACACGCTTTCCACTTAATAAACTTTAGCAAAACTCAATCAAGTTTGAAGAATTAGACACAAGTATTGCTTCTGGGGCCCCTCCCGGGTTAGAGGCGCCATAGTAGATCCGCCCCTGGTCATCCCTCATATATAGCCAGACATGATAGGGCTGAGAAGCCTTATTAAGTTGAGGCCCTTCAAAAACCGTTCCCCAGGCACTGTATGACCCCCCTATGGATTTAGCGCTTTCCCACTATTAAAATAAATACCTGAAGCTACTGGCGTTGAGGTGCGGTTGCTGTAGCATGGTGGGCTCCTGGATGATGCTAGGTTTCTGTATAATGGTGGCTTCTGGATGATGCTAGGCTCCTGTATAATGGTGGCTCCTGGATGATGCTAGGTTTCTGTATAATGGTGGGCTCCTAGATGATGCTAGGCTCCTGTACAATGGTGGGCTCCTGGATGACGCTAGGCTCCTGTATAATGGTGGGCTCCTGGATGACGCTAGGCTCCTGTATAATGGTGGGCTCCTGGATGATGCTGGGCTCCTCTTTAGTAAGGCCCCTACAGCGTCACCGACATCTAACTGATACTTCACAACAGCAGTACACAAATCTGCTGGAAAACATACAGTGGAGGATGACAAAGTTGACCCCATGTATCAGAAATCTTTCCTACGAAGACAGAGTTAATTATATAGTTTAATATATTTATCATACACCCCATACCCATCCTGTGGGTGGTAGTTATAAGATTACAGAGGTACATAATGGGTCCAGGGACTGGACCCCAAAGTTATGATAGCTGAACAAGTTACAAAGGTAATGAACTCAGACTGACTGACAGCCTTTAAATCTGTGCTCTCTAAAAAGGCGTAGAATTGAAAGGATATAAATATAGTGCCCCAGAAACAGTAGTACCTCTCACCTCAGCTTGTAGGAGGACACTGAGACCTGACCACAACTCTCCCTGACCTCTACTCTGACACCTCAGACTATAAATCAACACAATGTACTTTATACAAGTCTCCCCTTTAATATCTGGATACGATTAATCACTGTAATATTTCACAGTTACCTTGCAGAGAGTGTTCACAATTTACCTGGAAATAATGATATCGTGTCAGAAAATGCATTTATTTACTAAAATTATTCATGAATACCAAGAGAAATTAGTGATTTCAGTTTTTTCGGCTTTTTTTTCAGTACTTGCTGTCTGTCTTCTTTCTTAAATATTGTGACTACATTCGCTGTCTTCCAGATCTCTGGCAGTCGTCCCCAGTTAAATGGAAAGGTAAAAATCCATAAATGGATGAGTATGATACATTATAATGGGTTGATATAATTTATACAATGGCGGGAGTTGATCAGCCATCGCCGGGTTATTACCAATTTTCACCTCGGTCTTTGACATTCTTTGCGTTACTTTAATATATCACATGAATTTTTGCTTTGTTAGTGATGTATAATTATTTTGCTGTAATTACTGGATCTTTTTTTTGTTATATTTATTGTTTCATGAAGCAAGTTTTAGGTAATGATATCTGGCTCCAATACATATGGAATCGCACATGTGAGTAATATTAATGATTTAATTAATTAAAATTGCATAAAATAAATTTATGGTTCACATGCCATTATGCAACTTCCAAATATAGAAAATATTTAGAAAGTTGGAAATAATAAATATATTTTTTTTTGAGTGAAGTTAAAGACAAAGTTGTGATATATACGTTTAGGGTTGAGTGAATATAAGATTTATAGGTTATTAAAAAGGCATGGAGGTTAGATAGAATTGAGTTAGAAGTGAGTTAGATATATGGAGGAGGTAAAAAATTTATGCCTGTAGTTGCTGTCCAGTCGTTAGGAGTCACTCCAGAATTTTGTCCAACTTGTTTGTGATGTGTTTTATGGCGGAGGATGTGTATTCCTCTGCTTGTAAAGCTTGGAGGCTGTACATGCGGCCAGCAGCAGCTATAACACATCACTAGAACCAGGATAAGTAGCAGAATAGTGGAGATAAGAGAGGATACAAGAGAAAGACAAGTGGGTGGCGTCAGTGGTAGTGGCGGCCGTGGTGGACTATGGTAGTGGCGCCGCTCATGTTTCCTACCTCCTACTTTACCTATTTTAACACACAACAACCACCAAGACTATGCTAAGATGGAGGTGGACATCAACGAGGTGTTGGCTGCCGTCAGCACGCTGTACGACGCTGAGCTACACGATAAGATCAAGCACGACCAGGCATCAAAATGGCTAGGACACCTCCAGAGATCGGTCAGTATTATTATACTTGTAATAATCATCCCTATAATGATGTTTATTTTATTCTAGCATGATGTAGTGTTTATATAGAGATGAGGGATGTTTTACGTGTTATAAATATCTCGTTCTTTAATATTTATGTTTGCTGGCAGAAAGCCCCTTAGTGTTTAGAGCATTTCGGGCAAACTTAGGCCTATCTTAATAATAAATAACCTGTATTTCTACAAGTACATCATACAAGGTATACAGACCATACCTGACATAATTACATATATAGAAAGCCACTTGTTATACTGAGCATTTCGGGGAAATTAGGTCAGTTTTGTCCCAGGATGCGACCCACACCAGTCCACTAACACCCAGGTACCTATTTTATACTGATGGATGAACAGGGACAGCAGGTGTCTTATGGAAACACGTTCTAATGTTTTCCGGCCGTACCGCAGGTTCGAACTCCGAACCTTACTATGTGAGTTGAGTGCACTACCAATCGAGCTATGGGATCGTGCTACTGGTATTTCTACAAGTACGTGATACAAGGTATACAGCCCATAGCTGACATCAGTGACATACTATGTAGAAAGTCCCTTGTTATGCAGAGCATTTCAGGCAAATTAGGTTAATTTTGTCCTCAGGATGTGACCCACACCAGTCCACTAACACCCAGGTACCTATTTTACTGCTAGGTGAACAGGGACAGCAGATGTCTTAAGGAAACGCCTAATGTTTCCACCTATACCGGGGATCGAACCAGTGACCTCAGTATGTGAGCTGAGTGTGCTACCAACCCAGCAAAGAGACACTACATCTAACATAACTACGACAATAAACCACTTCAGACAGTTAAAAACAGTTTTCCTCACTAGAACAACACACAAGTAACCTCCCATATGGTCAGAGTTACTTATTTCCACTGGGAGTCCCTTGTAATAATGTTTCAGTCCTACTTAGACCATTATCTGTATCTAGTAGGTAAGTTTATTTAGTTACAGGTACACACAAGTTGAGTTATACATAGTAACATATGCTTAAATTCACTTAACTTTTTTGAAGAGTTTTCCTGGGTAATTTACACATATTACTATGTATGATAATTTGTGTACCTATACATAAACAAACTAACTAGCTAGTAACAAATAATAGTTCAAGTAGGACTGAAACATTATACTAAGATATTACAGGGACCCCAGTAGAAATAAGTCGCTTTGGTTTATCCTAGGTAATATACACATACGTTACTTTGTATGATAACTTGTACTCGTGTATGTATACCTAAACAAGCATACTTTTTCCTGTGTGCGGGGTATTTGTGTAATACCACCAGACTTGTCTTGTACTCATTATTATACATACTACAATCACTTGTATCCTTTAACTAATGCAGTAGTATTCTTCGATAATGTTGGGCTTTTCTATGTAAAGAAATAATTTAACCGTTGTATATCTATATGCTTGAGACATCCAGTTTATAAATTTATTATATCAATAATTATCAATTTTAACATGAAGTAAATTTATTTAGGCACAGGTACACAAGTACAATTATTGTACATAGTGTAAATTACAAGGGATAACCCAGAAAAAAGTCATAGTGACTTCTTTCTGTTGGGATCCTTGTCTTTTTTGGTCAATATTTACTCTGTGGAACAGAACCCTGTCAATATTTCATATTATAAATAATCACAGTACTATCCATACCATAGGAAACACACTTGTTTGTTTCATAAATTGATATTTATCGAGATAGTCATAATACGTTTAGGAATGCAGCCACATGATGGTGATATAACGACTCAACATTTCATTTTTAGCTGCACCCTGAACCACCACTGCCTTACACACCTTTCTCAATGCAAAAACATGTTATTTTGTTCTCAACAGTGTGAATACCATTGTTATTCTACATTACATTGTGTTAAGGAATGTTGAGTTACATGAGGTTAGAGTACATTAGGTTTTGATAACTTTTTTGCATTTGACAATAAAATTATCTCTTAGTTCACAGCCCCATTAATTTTAGAGAATTTCTCATTTATTCTTACTCTCCCCTGGAAAGTAAGTAAATATTGACAACATGAAACCCGCCATAGAGTATCATTTATTATAGTAAAATTACCATTTGAAGAGGTTAAATAAGTAAATTTATTTAGGTACAGGTACACGAGTACAATTATTATACATTGTTTAATATGTGTAAATTACCTAGGATAACACAAATGTCAAGAAAAATCTGATACATATTTTGATACTGGCAAAGTTATCCCATATATGCACTTTGTAAAACTATTGGCAAGAATTGATTTAACCTGATAAATTGTTTTTGCATAATTTTTTTTTTTTTTTATCTAGTCCCTGACAGCGTTAGTTGCTCCATACCCTGACAGGGTCATAGTTGCTCAGTGCCCTGATGGTGTTATAGTTGCTCTGTACCCTGATGGTGTTAGTTGCTTTGTACCCTGACGATGTTATAGTTGCTCTGTACCCTGATGGTGTTATAGTTGCTCCGTACCCTGACGGTGTTATAGCTGCTCCGTACCCTGATGGTGTTATGGTTGCTCCATACCCTGACGGTGTTATAATGGCTACGTATCCTGAGAGATATACCTTTGATATACCTTTGATGATTTTCGAGAGTCTCACTACTCTCGGAGCCCAGCCATGGGCCAGTGTTATAGTTGCTCCATACTGTGACAATGAAGTTGGTTGCCACTTTCACAGTTAATGTCTTTTACTATTATTCATGTATGCATTCATGTATGTTAATCTCATAGGTAAATGTACATCTGGCTCTAGTTTTTTTTTTTTCTCCTTTGAACAAATCGGTCGTATCTCACCAAGGCAGGGTGGCCCAAAAAGAAAAACAAAAGTTTCTCTTTTTAAATTTAGTAATTTATACAGGAGAAGGGGTTACTAGGCCCTTGCTCCCAGCATTTTAGTTGCCTCTTACAACATGCATGGCTTATGGAGGAAGAATTCTTATCCACTTCCCCATGGAGGTAAGAGGAAATAAACAAGAACAAGAACTATTAAGAAAATAGCAGAAAACCCAGAGGGGTGTGTGTATATATATGCTTGTACATGTATGTGTAGTGTGACCTAAGTGAAAGTAGAAGTAGCAAGACGTACCTGAAATCTTGCATGTTTAAGAGACAGAAAAAGGACACCATTAATCCTACCATCATGTAAAACAGTTACAGGATTCGTTTTACACTCACTTGGCAGGACGGTAGTACCTCCCTGGGCGGTTGCTGTCTACCAACCTACTACCTAGATCTGGCTCTATATTATGAATAATATTCAGGTTCTTTAGAACTGTTATCATTGGAAATATAAATTAATTTGAATACAGTATAGATAAAAGTGATGTAATTTGAAAAAAATGGACCATTACATGTTTTAGCTTAATTTTTATCTACTGTTATAGTATAATCTACTTTTTATACTGTCATTGAATAAGCCTCAGTGAATTTGTTCACTCAGTGTGACTGGCCAGTGTTGAAAGAGCAACAAAGTTGTGTGTATGAGGTAGCAAATTTCCAAAAGATGAAATACACCAGGCCTCTTGGATTTTTTTTTTTTTTTTGGAATTGTGCTTCATAGAATGTCAAAAAAAAAATTATGTGTTGCTTGTTATATGTAATGTTAATGTTGCAATTTTGTGCATTCAGGTACAAGCTTGGAAGGTAGCAGATCAGTTGCTACATGCAAAGCGTGATGTCAACTCGTGCTTTTTCGCTGCACAGACGCTTCGTACCAAAATACAGGTATAGTACCATGTGTTACAGTATAGATTAGGAGCGAGCAAAAGTATCAGTGATAGTGCGAGTTCACATCATAGCAGAAAGTGCCTGTGATGTGAATGTCAAAATTTAGTGGATCATTTCAGTAGTTTTTTATTTTTAGCCCTGTAGCAATTTAAGGGTTAAATCCTTCTGTACATGGGATATACATTAATTTTGTGTGCAGCATAGTTACTGTATTTTCACAAAACTTAATCTCCTTTGATGTTTTTGTATAGAATACTGGTGCTCGACTTACGAGGGGGTTACATTCTGACAAACCCATCGTAAGTCGAATATGAATGATTTTTTTTTTTTTCGACAAGTCGGCCGTCTCCCACCGAGGCAGGGTGACCCAAAAAAGAAAGAAAATCCCCAAAAAGAAAATACTTTCATCATCATTCAACACTTTCACCACACTCACACATATAACTGTTTTTGCAGAGGTGCTCAGAATACAACAGTTTAGAAGCATATACGTATCAAGATACACAACATATCCCTCCAAACTGCCAATATCATTTAAAATAAATGAATATGATATGTGAAATAAATAAGTAAATGACTGTCACTGAATAAGTAAACAAATAATTACTGTAACTAATACCAGTATTGAAAAATAAATGAGTAAAAGTTATGGACTTGCTGCATTCATGCTGGATAATTTTGCGCCATCATAAAATTGAAATATCATAAGTCAAGGAGCACCTCTTATATATTTTAAGAGTAAGCAGCTTCTATGGTTATGAGAGTTCATCAGTACTAAGTTCTATCTATGCAGTCTCTTTAAATTATAATAGTGAAAGGTAAATCTTATAGATAAAAGCACATGGTATGTGTCGCTAGCAGATGTAACGTTAACATTTTAAATATTTCAGTTGTATTTTGGTGAGCTGCCAGTGGAGGCCCATGCATCCCTCAGAGCTTCCATGTTGGAGCATCTTGGTCATATCACCGAGCATACATACCAGGGTATTGCTACCCAGCTCTGTGTGGCTTTGGCTGATTTGGCCCTACATATGGCATCCTGGGAAGATCCTATCGGTGAGTAAATTTTCCTTCCCCCCCCCCCTTTTTTTTTTATTGTGTAGATGATTTTTCAAAATTCCTAAATGAATATGATAATACTGAAACACTTAAGCTATGATATGGTTTGGTGGTGGTCCTGTTGTATGACATTTTCCTTTGATGACAACTTTGGAAGTTAGTTTTGTCTATCAGAATTGTCTTTAGAAAAAATCTTGGTGATGAATTAGCATACTGAAAAGTAGCATGCATATATTAAAATGGCATTGTTTGTTTCTTGAAAATTGACTTAGTCTTTTAAAAAAAAAGGCTTAAAGATTCATGGAATTGTTATTGTAATAAAATAAATTACATTTGAGTGGAATGAACCCCCAAGATGCTTGGTCATCTTAATACAGTGGAGGAGTCTGGAGTCTCTCTCAGCCAGCTTTTCTTGGCTGTACTTGCTAAGTCTTGTCCAAATTCCCCATCGAGCCTGTTTTTAGCCTGGTGAGCCTTCCCTAGATCTCTACTATGAGGAGCTAGGGCTGCATTACCTGTTTTGGGTTTGGTATACACTTTGCAGCTCAGCTTATGCTGAGGCTTTGTGAATGAGTCCTTTGCTCATCATGTGGGGGGTTGCTGTGCTGTTTGGTGTATTGATGCTGTCTGCTGCCCAGGATAGTGGCCTCAGTGACTGTGATCAGAGATTTTAACTTCTTTCTCTTCCCTTGTTGAACAGTGCCTGAGGTTGTCTTTGTAGGCAGTAGATGGGGAACCCTAAGGTCTTTACTGATGGGTCAAAAAGCTAGGAAAATGTTGACCTTGTGGTGATCTCCAGTGGGACTCGTACTGTGCTGTTACAAGTCCTGTGCTCACTGTGGACCTCCACACAAGCCTCACATCTATCTTCCTGATAGCTGGAGTAGCTGGATCTTCATTTGCTGTCTACTTTAGATTCTCAGTCTGCCTTGGAGGAGGATCATGACTTGAAGGACTAGAAGGAAAATTGAAAAATGGCAGGAAGTCTTGTTCAGTAAAGTATTATGGCAGGAATGACTTTCATTTTAAGTTCTAGACCTTGGGTATGATGTATAAATTGTTTTTGTTCATATTTTTTTTTTTTGTAGTGTGTTTTTCATTGTTCAACTATACACATTGTTTATGCCTGTTGGTGGTGTATTTGCTTACTTGTTAGCTTAACAGTAATTACTCTCCTAATCTTGTTAGCTAGATTGTAGAAATAATAAATTAAAAAAAATGTTCATATAAAATTTTTCTCATTCACCATGGAGACTAAACTTGGGTACCACGTATTACTAGCTATACATTCGTGAAATACTGTATATTACCACAGATGGCTCCATAAAAAATGGGCCTCCTATCCTGTCAGCAGTATATTTAATGACACCTTTTTTTATTTTCAGGGGATTTAATAACTCAGTTTGGACCCATGTCTAACACTCCAAACTTAGTTCCTTTACTGGAAGTCCTGATAGCACTTCCTGAAGAACTCCATTCCAGACAGTTACGATTAGGATTAAACAGAAGAAAGCAGCTTGATGATTACTTCAGAAGGAAAGTTCCTAGTATAGTAGAATTACTGGTAAGTTCTTTCACTTCTACAACTGACATTGTGCCACTACTGCAGTTTTGATGCCCTCTAAATTTAATTATTCATGCAGTATGATGGCATTTAGCAAGAAAGAAAAAGTGTTAAGACATGATTTGGACCATATTTAATTTTTTTTTTTAATACACTGGCTGTCTCCCACCAAGGTAAAGTGGCCCAAAAAAGAAACACTTTCACCATCATTCACTCCAGTACTGTCTTGCCAGATGCATGCCAATACTACAGTCCAGATGCCCCTCCAAATTGCAAATATTCACATGCAGGCACTATACTTCTCACACAGGACTCGACTCTGGCTAAAGAGTTTTCATGAATGTTACCGAGCTCACACTCCAACAGCTTATCAAGTCCCAAAAACTATTTGCCTCCATTTCTATCTGACACTTACATACGCCTGCTGGATGTCCAAGCCCCTTGCATAAAAAAACCTTTACCCCCCCTCCCCCCTCCATCCTGACCTAGGGCTGCCCTTACCCCACCTTCCTTTCACTATAGATTTGTGTGCTCTGCAAGTCATCCTATTTTACTCCACCCTCTCTAAATATCCAGACTACCTCTCCAGCCCCTACTCAGTCTCCCCAGATAATACTTTTAGTAACTTCACACCTCTTAATCTCCAAGCTGTTAATTCTCTGCATATTTATACCACACATTGCCCTCAGACACAACATCTCCACTGCCTCCAGCTTTCTCCTCGCTGCAACATTCACAACCCATGCTTCACACCCATACAAGAGTGTTGGTACCACTATACTCTCATACATTGTCCTCCTTGGCTCCATGGATAACATTTTGTTTCCACAGAGACCTCTGTGCACCACTCCCCTCTTTTTTCTTCATCAGTGCTGTGGTTCACCTCATCTTTCATATACCCATCCACCAAGTCCACTCCCAAATATCTGAACACATTTACTTCCTCATTCAGGGAAATTGGTTAGCCGGACTTGAGTCCTGGAAATGGGAAGTACAAGGAGGAGTTTAGGACATTGGCAGTTTGGAGGGACATCTATAGTGTCGTATCTGAGCGACTCTGCAAAGACAGTGATTATGTATGAGTGATGGTGAAAGTGTTGAATGATAAAAAAAATTTTTATTTTGGATTTTTCTTTCTTTCTGGGTCACCCTGCCTCGGTGGGAGACGGCCGACGTGTCAAAAACAAAAAATTGCTTCCTCCATATAGTTGAAGAAATTCAAGTCAGAATTTGTCACTGGTACTCTGACTGATATTATGCAACACAGTGGCAAAATTTAGCAGTGTGGAAAGTTTCCTGGTGCAAAATATATAAATAAAATTTTTTATTGCCAGTAGTATTACTGCTTTTCGATTTTTTTAATTAATTTATTGTTAAATAAATTTAATAAAAATTTAATAAATTTAATTTATTGTTAAAATCAGTATTTTTTATGTGGAGATTTAGGTTCAGGTTAGGGTATGTAGGAGAGAAGAGGATTATTTTCCAGTGAAACTAGGCCTTAGACAGGGATATGTGGTTGTTGTAAAAGAATTAAATGCATGGGTGTTGGGGAGAGGTGTGGGGTGAATGTAATTGGTTAAATTTGTAGAAATGAACAAAATGAGGAACATGAATTGCTCTTAGTGATTAATGTATAATATTGACTTGGAAAGTAGAAAGTTAAATACACAAATAACTCAGCAGAGAAAGAAACTTACGACGACGTTTTGGTCTGACTTGGACCATTGACTAGTCACACATGAAAGTAAGGGAGCCAGTACATGTGTATAGTGGCTTGTTAGTGTGTGTTCAGTTAATGGTTCAAGCCAGACTGAAACATCATAAGTTTCTTTTTCCTCTCTGCAAGTTTCGTGCATTGTTCCAGTCATGGTATTATGCCTTTTTATTCTTTAGAAAGTTAAAATGATGGGCAGGTTGTGCATGGAAATTTGGTGTGTGTGTAAAAAAAAAAATGGAAAATGGCAGTCAGTGGAATTTGAGTGGTGTATGAGCCATGAATGAATAAATGATGAATTTACATTTTGCATGGCAAGTCACTTTAAGTCCAGTAAGTGGAGATGCTGGTGTGGGTGTTTATTTATAACATGCTATGTTTCTTGGATGTCCCTGTATAGAAAGTATTTTGAAAGTGTGGGCATCACTGAATATGCAGTTCCTGCCAGTACACAAATAACCTGCACATAGGAGAAAGAAGCTTATGATGTTTCGGTCTGACTTGGACCATTGATTAGTCACTAACACATAGTGAGGGAGTCAGTATGTATAGGAGAGGAGGACAAGAATGGGATAGAGAGAGAGAGGAACAAAGAAGTGGAGAAGTAGTAGTATTATGATAGTGGAAGTGGTAGTCATAGTAGCAGTAGGTAGAGGGAATAGTGGTAGTGGCACAAGAGACAGAGAGGGGAGTGAAGCGAGGCAATAGCAGTAGTACATTTCATGCATCTTTATATTGTCTAGTCTAATACCTTCCCCACTTGATAAATTAGACACATGTGCAACTCTTGGGTATCTTTATTGAGGAAACGTTTCGCCACACAGTGGCTTCATCAGTCCATACAAAGGCGAATCTTGAAGAGCAGGATGAGAATGAGGTAATCAGTCCCTCAACCTTGAGTCGATGTGGTCAGTCCATCAATCTTGAATAGAATACGGCATATGTGCGGAGGAGCTTATAAACCGTAGGCAGGAGAGGTGCAGCAGTCATAGGTGGTGTCACATTTGTTCAATATGGAAGTAGGTCATGCCCAAGAATTAGGCAAGTGAAGAATTCCCAAGTATTAAGATCCCAAGAAGTTGCAGTGTCTGACAAGTTTGTAGATGAATGGTTCAGAGAACCGACATGTTGATAAATTAGACACATGTGCAACTCTTGGGTATCTTCATTGAGGAAAAGTTTTGCCACACAGTGGCTTCATCAGTCCATACAAAGGCGAATCTTGAAGAACAGGAGGAGAATGAGGTAATCAGTCCCTCAACACTGCAACTTCTTGGGATCTTAATACTTGGGAATTCTTCACTTGCCTAATTCTTGGGCATGACCTACTTCCATATTGAACAAATGTGACACCACCTATGACTGCTGCACCTCTCCTGCCTACGGTTTATAAGCTCCTCCGCACGTATGCCGTATTCTATTCAAGATTGATGGACTGACCACATCAACTCAAGGTTGAGGGACTGATTACCTCATTCTCCTCCTGTTCTTCAAGATTCGCCTTTGTATGGACTGATGAAGATACTGTGTGGCGAAACGTTTCCTCAATAAAGATACCCAAGAGTTGCACATGTGTCTAATTTATCAACATGTCGGTTCTCTGAACCATTCATCTACAAACCTTCCCCACTTGATGGAAGTTAGTGTAAACTGGCTATTAATGAACAACAGTTAATGTAAAATTAAAGAAGTTAGTTTTTGTTATAGTTCTTTATAGAAATTTATAATTTGAATAGTTGATATTAAGTTGATATTTTTTTGTTGTCAGCATGTTGGTGTAAGTACAGAAGGAGCCACCAAAGAGAGTACACACCTGAAGGCGTTACGTTGCATGGCCTCTTGGTTCAACATCCACACAGAAGAATGGGTCATGCTTACTAACACCTGCCTTGTCAGTGACATACTAAATGTTGTTAGAAATCCTCAGGTCTCACCCAGGTAAGAGCTAAAGAGTATTTTTTCCTTTAGTTTTCATATTGTGATGTATTCTCTTGATAGAAATGTATACAGTGCCCTTAGGATCATTCATGTATTTTGAAGTTTAAAGAGTCCTAATAAATTGTCTATACATTTAATAATTATGATGCTTTTTATACTGTATTACAAAAATTAACATCATAGGTGAACATTTTTGTAACTGAAGATTTTTTATAGGCTACATGAAATAGCAACAGACTGTGTGTGCTCTGCAATGATCATGTTAGAGGCAGAGAGAATCCAGCCCCTGGCAGAGGTACTTTTTGCAGGTGTCTTGCAGCTTGGTGAGCCATACCACATGGCAGTGGCTATGGAGGATATTAATGCAATAACGAATTATGCAAGGTAAGCTATACTTTTTAGTATGTGCTGAAAGTCCAATAAACTCCTGATTTAAGGCTAATTGGGTGGAGCAGGTGGCTGGTAATGGTGATTGTGGTGGAGAGAGATAGTGTTTTGCCATGATTGTAACAGTAATGGATGGTTATGTAACAAATGGATTTTGTTTTTTCAAATGGTGGACCCAGTGGATTTTGTCCTTAGTTCTGAAATCTCTTAAATTGAGGATTTACTGTATTAAGATTTTTGCCACATGAGGTATAATCACCCAAGACAAGGTGACCCAAAGAAAGAACACATTCACTAGCTGTCTTGACTAAAGAATATGGACTTAATGGTTCCATATTGCTTGTAAATTTAGATCTTTGTGATACAAACACTGAAACTGTCGGGAGGCTCTGTTTATTTTGTTTTGCTTTTTAAAGTTTAAATTCATTATGAATGTTTTGACTTGATACTCCAAGTTTCATGCAGTATTTGACATTTTTACTTTTGCTTAGGATGTATGTATTTTGCTTCATTTCTTATGTGTGTATTTTTAGGATTTTCTCAGAGCTGGGAGAGACCTTAGTGGAAGTAATGGTAGAGCAACCTGACCAAGGATTGGGGTCACTACAGGTTCTTCATCTTCTCCTAACTTGCATAGGACACCATGATTGGGAGGTAAGTATTATTTGAAGCCTCCTGCAAAGCATTATAGTACAGTATCTCCTAGAAAATGGCATAAACACTAATTAATGTGTGTGTGTGTATTGGGTTTACTCTTGGTTGGTCACCAGAATAGTGAGCCAGTGAGGCATTGGAAAAGCTTATCAAGGTATCAGATGCCAATTCTACTGCTGGCATCCTAGACTGCTACTGCTGGTATAACATTTTAGCCACAATTCTGGTTATCAGGGTATGAGGCCTAGTAATTCACTAAATGTTGGGTGGCAAAAACTATGGCCTACTAAGCAGTGTTATTGACACTTTTGTGCCAGTTATTTGCATATTGTTCCAGTCATGGCATTGTGCTGCTTTATTCTATATTGTACACTAAATCAGTGCAAGGTAACAGTGCAATCACATTTCAGAATATATTGCCACTCAGAGCAGTCATCAGTTACTTGTCAATATCTATGCAACCATGGCCATCTTAACCAAAGTACGGGTGGGGTTTGAACTCGCTGCGAGCGAGTCGTAAAATTCCAGGATTGTTCGCAAAAGTGTTGTTACGATTTTGCGAGTCACAGCCACTTTCCTGAGACACAGTAGGTTCATACACCACCCTCTGTGTACGATATTCATCTGTATTAAGTGAGGATTGCAGGAATGTGAGATACAATGTACTGAATATTACTGTATCACACAGGCTAAATAATTTTTAATATCGTTAATTTTTAATATTAATTCTAGGGGAAGGAAGGCAGGGTAGGGGTCCTCCTTGAAAAGGTTGGCGGGAGGGGGTAAAGGAGGTTTTGTGGGCGAGAGGCTTGGACTTCAGCAAGCGTGCATGAGCGTGTTAGATAGGAGTGAATGGAGACGAATGGTATTTGGGACCTGACGAGCTGTTGGAATGTGAGCAGGGTAATATTTAGTGAAGGGATTCAGGGAAACCGGTTATTTTTATATAGCCGGACTTGAGTCCTGGAAATGAGAAGTACAATGCCTGCACTCTAAAGGAGGGGTTTGGGATATTGGCAGTTTGGAGGGATATGTTTGTGTATCTTTATATGTATATGCTTCTAAACTATTGTGTTCTGAGCACCTCTGCAAAAACAGTGATTATGTGTAAGTGAGGTGAAAGTGTTGAATGATGATGAAAGTACAGTGGACCCCCGGTTAACGAACTTTTTTCATTCCAGTAGTATGTTCAGGTGCCAGTACTGACCGAATTTTTTCCCATAAGGAATATTGTGAAGTAGATTAGTCCATTTCAGACCCCCAAACATACACGTACAAACGCACTTACATAAATACACTTACATAATTGGTCGCATTTGGAGGTGATCGTTAAGCGGGGGTCCACTGTATTTTCTTTTGGGGATTTTCTTTCTTGTTTGGGTCACCCTGCCTCAGTGGGAGATGGCCGACTTGTTAAAAAAAAAAAAATTAAGATTCCTGGAACCTATGTTTGTATGGGTTAATGATTTTTCAGGAAAACAACATAGTCTTAATTAGGGTTAATAAATTGCAAAAGTATTATACTGAGATGCATAAAATATAACTTTTTATGAACTACAGTCAGTCATATCAAGGAACAAGAGTATAACCTCAGGCAGTAGGTTGACCATTTAATAATTGCTGGCTGTATGGTGTTGTGGTAGTAATACACAAATAACCCGCACATGAAAGAGAGAAGCTTACGACGACGTTTCGGTCCGACTTGGACCATTGACAAAGTCACACTAGCTTCTCTCTTTCATGTGCGGGTTATTTGTGTATTGTTCCAGTCACGGTATTGTGCCTTTTTGTTATTTATTTGTGGTAGTAATATTGGTGTTTTATGTAATGACTTTATTATTATATTGTATAACTTCTTTACAGGTTGCAGAAATTACCTTCAACTTTTGGTACAAACTCTCAGAAGTACTTTACAGAAAAAACTGTGACAATGTTAACGAACAGTTCAAGCCTTATGTCGAACGCTTAATTGAGGCTCTGTATCGCCACTGCCAGATAGAGCCTGACCACGTGAGTAATTGAAATTTGTCGTTAAGATTGCTCGTAAATATCAGAGAGCAGTATAGAGGAGATGCTTTCAGGATTTCAGCTGTATGAAGCTAGTAATTTTTGATGTATCTACATATTCTGTGAAATATTTTTCATGGATCGAGTAGGATTGGTAGTGAAAATGAAACATTAATCAGCATGTTAATGTTTAATGTAATACTTTGGTTCCTTTAATTTATTGGAGTTTTCCTTTCAGGAGAGTATACTGGTTCAGCAGGATGACTTCTACGAGTTCCGGGAGCGAGTGCAAGAGTTAATAAAAGATGTGGTCTTTATTTGTGGATCGAAGCTGTGTTTTCAGCAGATGGCACACATACTCCAGTCTCCTGATATAAGCAAAAACTGGAACCTCATGGAGGCTGCATTATTCATCATGCAGAGCGTGGCTAAGAATCTTGTACCGTAAGTTGCTTTCTGTGGGACGCCTTTATTTTGGGGAAACCGATTTGCTGAATTTGGGTCCTGGAGGTGGGAAGTGCATAGTGCCTGCATTCTAAAGGTGTTTGGGATTTTTGCTGTTTAGAGGGACATCTAAACTATCGTATCTGCACACCTCTGGCAAGACAGTGATCATATGAGTGATGGTGAAAGTGTTTCTTTATCAGGTCATTCTGCCTCAATGGTAAATGACCAGCATGTTAAAATAAATCCAGTCCTTAGATTAGAATTTTAGTGCATTTATTTTTCATGAATATGAAATGAATTTTCTGTGTCAGAATATTTATTGATGCTTTAAAACTGTGCAGTTTATATTCTCTTGTACAGTGTTTATAAAAAAGGAGGTTCACTCCCATCTTGAAATTAGGCTCTTGAGTGCTCTGTATTTTGCTTGACAAAACCTACTTGCTATAAAATAGGATATTTTTAGTATAATCAGTTGGTATCGATAATAATAGTTGAAAATACACAATCATTTGGGTTATTACGAGATATGTAGTCGTGTGTTGGTCGAGATAAATGGTTTGGAGGGGGGAAGAGTCTTCAGTACAGTAATTGTTATGGCTTTACCATGGACACTAGTCACTATTTGGGTCTGGGGAAAAATTAAACTACTGTAATCTTAAATTTTTAATGGATGACTCTATGCCTGATGGAACCTAACCACAATCTTGCAGCTAAGCAAGATTGATTTCATTATTAATCATGATCAGGTGGTACAGTGTTCTGCCTACCAAGTTATTCAAATGCAATAAGATTACCTTTATTAAAATTCAATGTCAGTATCCATTAATTTAAACATTTTATTTTTTTATTTATTATCACACCGGCCGATTCCCACCAAGGCAGGGTGGCCCGAAAAAGAAAAAACTTTCACCATCATTCACTCCATCACTGTCTTGCCAGAAGGGTGCTTTACACTACAGTTTCTAAACTGCAACATTAACACCCCTCCTTCAGAGTGCAGGCACTGTACTTCCCATCTCCAGGACTCAAGTCCGGCCTGCCGGTTTCCCTGAATCCCTTCATAAATGTTACTTTGCTCACACTCCAACAGCACGTCAAGTATTAAAAACCATTTGTCTCCATTCACTCCTATCAAACACGCTCACGCATGCCTGCTGGAAGTCCAAGCCCCTCGCACACAAAACCTCCTTTACCCCCTCCCTCCAACCCTTCCTAGGCCGACCCCTACCCCGCCTTCCTTCCACTACAGACTGATACACTCTTGAAGTCATTCTGTTTCGCTCCATTCTCTCTACATGTCCGAACCACCTCAACAACCCTTCCTCAGCCCTCTGGACAACAGTTTTGGTAATCCCGCACCTCCTCCTAACTTCCAAACTACGAATTCTCTGCATTATATTCACACCACACATTGCCCTCAGACATGACATCTCCACTGCCTCCAGCCTTCTCCTCGCTGCAACATTCATCACCCACGCTTCACACCCATATAAGAGCGTTGGTAAAACTATACTCTCATACATTCCCCTCTTTGACTCCAAGGACAAAGTTCTTTGTCTCCACAGACTCCTAAGTGCACCACTCACTCTTTTTCCCTCATCAATTCTATGATTCACCTCATCTTTCATAGACCCATCCGCTGACACGTCCACTCCCAAATATCTGAATACGTTCACCTCCTCCATACTCTCTCCCTCCAATCTGATATTCAATCTTTCATCACCTAATCTTTTTGTTATCCTCATAACCTTACTCTTTCCTGTATTCACCTTTAATTTTCTTCTTTTGCACACCCTACCAAATTCATCCACCAATCTCTGCAACTTCTCTTCAGAATCTCCCAAGAGCACAGTGTCATCAGCAAAGAGCAGCTGTGACAACTCCCACTTTGTGTGTGATTCTTTATCTTTTAACTCCACGCCTCTTGCCAAGACCCTCGCATTTACTTCTCTTACAACCCCATCTATAAATATATTAAACAACCACGGTGACATCACACATCCTTGTCTAAGGCCTACTTTTACTGGGAAAAAATTTCCCTCTTTCCTACATACTCTAACTTGAGCCTCACTATCCTCGTAAAAACTCTTCACTGCTTTCAGTAACCTACCTCCTACACCATACACTTGCAACATCTGCCACATTGCCCCCCTATCCACCCTGTCATACGCCTTTTCCAAATCCATAAATGCCACAAAGACCTCTTTAGCCTTATCTAAATACTGTTCACTTATATGTTTCACTGTAAACACCTGGTCCACACACCCCCTACCTTTCCTAAAGCCTCCTTGTTCATCTGCTATCCTATTCTCCGTCTTACTCTTAATTCTTTCAATTATAACTCTACCATACACTTTACCAGGTACACTCAACAGACTTATCCCCCTATAATTTTTGCACTCTCTTTTATCCCCTTTGCCTTTATACAAAGGAACTATGCATGCTCTCTGCCAATCCCTAGGTACCTTACCCTCTTCCATACATTTATTAAACATATCTTTGAGAAATACTCTTAGAACACTTGGCAAAAGGGAAAAATGCTCTAAAACTTTATTTTGCCACAGTTGAGTTGGCAGGAGATTCATCTGTATAAGCTTGCATTTGTGTTCATTGGTGGCCCATGCTAATATCCCTATGGTGTATAAATGTACCGAGTTAGATGAATCTTATTGTAGCCGGCTGGCCCAGTGGCTTACACACTGGCCTGGAGTTTTAAGACTCGCTTGCCATGGGTTCAGATCCCACCTGTTCCATGGTTTATAGTTCATTCATATCCCATAAACTCATCTCATTGTCATCATGTATATTGACCCAAGTTACAAGTTTTGATGGTGGGGTTTATACACAGTATTTTTTCTATTTCAGAGAGGAGAATGAGGTAGTCCCACCCATCTTAGAAGGATTGCTGAGCCAGCCAGATGATATACACTTGCAAGTTGCATTTACATCTGTGCAGTTACTAGCTGAACTCAATGAGTGGATTGCCTGCCATCCCAATTTACTTCCTCTTGTGCTTCAGTTCCTCACTAAACGACTTCATAATAAGCACCTTGCAACTGTGGCTGCCAAGGTGGGTACAGAGCTTATATTTTTCAGCATGTGCTCTTGTATGTAAAGTTTTAATTAGGTGTTCAAAGTGAAGAATGTAACATTAAAGGTAGTTGCTTTGAATGTAGTTATTTACTAATATAGAGGCCATGAAAATGTGTAACTAGTACAGTATACTAAAATTTACAAATAACTCTGCAATATCAAGAGGAATTACATTAGCAAATGTGTGTGTTATCAAGTCTGCCAGTATCTCTGAGTATTTTGTATGTTGTCATATCTTTCCTTTTCTTCTGTCCTCCAGTGTTAGTTTGTTTAGCCTGCCTTTGTAGCTCATTCCCCTTAGTCCCAATCTTCACACCCTTGCATTTGCTGGGGTTGAACTTGAGCAACCACTTATCTAACCAACCTTGTGGTTTGTCCAGATCCATTTGCAGCCTTTCCCTGTCCTTATCTGCATGTATTCTCCTTAGTAGTTTTACATCAGTGATCAGAGATTTATCTGACTATTACATCTGGTGGGAATATTATGCAGAGAATTTGGAACATGGAAATCAGAAGATGGTGGTGAGTCACCAAGGATATAATTCAGAGGGATGAGGTGGGAGTTTGTTGAGGTGGTTTGGGCATGTAGAGAGGATGGAGAGGAATATGATAAAAGGTGTATAAACCTGAAATTGAGAGTAGAGAAAGGTAGGGGTTACTAGAGGAATGCTTGGAGGGATGGAGTAAAGAAGGATTTGATTATTAGGGGCTTGAGCATAAAGCAGGCTTGTGCGAGTGTTAGATCAGATGAGTGAAGACAAGTGGTTTTTAATGGATGTGTTGTTGGAGAGTGATTCAGGGAAAGCAGTTAGCTGGATTTGAGTCCTGGAGGTGGGAAGAACAGGGCCTGCACTCTGAGGGAGGGATGGGGATATTACAGTTTAGAGGCTCATTTGACTTTGTCAGTACACTTTGGCAAGACAGCAGTTGAATGATTGTTCGTGAAATGGGTACCCTTTTTTTTTATCACCCTACCTCGGTGGGAGACGGCTGGTGTGTTAAAAAAAAAAGTGAAAGTAAATAGTAAAAAAAGAGGTTGAATGGGCTAGTATTAGTTGGCTTGTCCAACTTAAAACCCTCTTGAAAAATTATTAGTGACAGGTCTAGAAGCTAATGTGCACACACACATGCCACATTGAAGTTTAGGAATGTCTCAGAGTAGAAGCAATAGTTTAATACTAGACTGACATTTGTTGGGGTAACATCGGCATTGCCACTAAAACCTTCTGGGATGTATATCTCAGGATGTACATTATTCGTTGACCAGGAAACTGAAACCCCCTTCAGAAAAAATCAAGTATCGATTAAAGAGTCCAGACAATGCACCTTTCAAGCCCCCTATTAGAGAATGTTCATATTGAGTCAATAAACCATTTAATACCTGGTGTGATTCATTCTATGGTTTTGGGTGTCCCAGAACACCTTGCAAGCAGTGCTCACAGGTTTGTCAGATATAAGGTGAATAAATAGTGAAATCTGGCAAAGAACATCCCATTGGTAGTTTACCATACTTCCGGCAATTATGGTGCTTTGGAGTGTGCTTGACTGTCTACTGGAGTACGAACGGGACCTCTCATAATGCAGTTTTACATGTGCTTTTTTATTAAAATGCTGATCATCTTTATCCAAAAATTATTACTATTCAGCTCCAGCCTGTGTTGAATATGGCTAAAGTTGAAAAAAAAAAATTTAGGTTGGTTCCCACTCAGAAAATTTTTCCACATGTCATAAATTTGATGAATAAATACAGGCAGTCCCCACTTTACAGCGCTTTGCTTTACAGTGTTTTTTTAATACAGCGGTTTTAAATTATACCCATTTTTCGAAGTAATGTGTGTACTGTATATGCATTTTTTAGGCTTGGCTATATTGCTCACCTAATACATAATAGTGTAAACATGCTATCAGCCTTTTATATGCACTTGAAAGTGAAAAAAGGCTATGATTCACTTTACAGCGATTTTCGCTGTACAGCAGTAGCCCGGAACCTAACCTGCTGCATAAATGGGGCCCTCCTGTATGTTGAAGTGTCACTTTTTTCACACTGTTTGTAGTACCAGCATGTGGTACTTGAAACATGAATAATGTTTAAGAAGATATTCTAATTGGTAAGTATTAGGTCTTCTGTAATTAAGACCAGCAGTTGGAACGTTTTTGAAACGTGTTAGGATCGAATGAGGGAAAAATCATCGAATATAAATATTGAGGTATTGTGTGCAAAATATTGCTCACTTGTTGCAAACTGCCATGTCATAATTGCATAAATATTTAACATGTTTTAGTTTGGATCATCATGTTACTAAATATATTTATACATCTCTCTTCATAACAGTTCACTCCACTCAGTCAGTTTCATTCTCAGTATGTGTTGATTCCTGCATTTTTGGTTTTCCTTTTAGATATAATGGTTCAGTTTAATATCTATGGTACAATCTAGGTCATTAGCAAGGTGTTCAAAAGTACATTCGGTAAGTTACGTAAACTGCCAAGCTACACTAAACATTATTCTTTTTTTTTATTAGGTTTTTTACTGTTTGAGAGAGAAGTCCCTTCACAGTACATTTAGTAGCAAATTTGTTCAGTTATATCGATAGATTTCCAAAGCACCTAGAGTCGTTTTAAGAATATAATTGGAAATTAAAATTAATTAGCCAATCTGTAAATTGCTTTTATTTTTCCCCCCATCCTTGCCTATTATGTTTTTAAATTTGCTCCAACAAGTTCAGGCACTTGGGAAGGCAAAGAGACATATCTATGCTTTAAAAAGTATTTTATTTGGATTTACAGTCCAACCTGTCCTTGCGTGCACCCGACCACTGCAGCAACCTTCATGCAGTCCTTTGGATTTTCCTCTTCATTTATTACTACCACCAAAGACCTGTACATCGTGACCATCTGTCTAATATGGACGGCTACCACCCAAAATTCGCCCAAAAGAGCAATACACTCCCTTCATTCTGAACAGCTGTCCAAAAAAATACAGTAATAGGAATCAAAACAGTCAGTTTATCAAGCCATATACATATAGAAAGCTCTTGCTTGGACCCAAGCCAGTTCAGCTGATCGTAGACAACTGTTCATCCTGCGATGACCAGGCCTACCGCACCTCGCCACCTTACACTTCTGCTCCATTGCTGCTCTCCATTCAACCTCACCCCATCTCACCATCTCTCATCACTCCCTCCCCTTGATACAAATTTAATTACCGGAAGAAGGGTAGAGAAGGTGAGTGAATAATCAGTGGCCACTAATTTTCACCCCCATGTAATTGGGACCCAGAAGTCAAAATATTAGATCAAATTTAAACTCAAGATTTGGTTTGTAAGTTAATCAATACACACTATCAGTTACACACACAGTAAACTGAGTGACATCCATAATCACTTGGTATATGAACCATGGCAGTAATTTACTAAAGCTAAAATGTTTGGCATGCTCAGTAGCAAAACAGTACACATTATTTTACATAACAGCTTATTAGGAGGTATCATTAAGTCTTAACGTGTATTGTTAATATCAATTTACTGTTAAAATGTTCGTTGCTGTTTCAGTTGTTACTTTGTCCAAAGTCAAAATGTTCTTTAATGGCCAGTAATGGAAGAAGTTGAGGACAGGAAAGTTGCTTGAAAGGTAGAGATTATGAGGTAGAAAGGGACTACAATATATTTCCAAAAAAGGATATTTTTATGTTCTGTGTGAAAGTCTTTAGAATACTTCATCTTCCTGTCTTATTTTATTCTTTTGCTTTTCATTTTCATTGTTTTGTACAAATTGTCATTTAAGCAAAGCAAGACTTCCTCTTAGACTGCAACATTTAGGGAGAACTGCATCAAGAAGGTTAGAGTTAAAGGTTGGGAATGTCACCGTTTAGAGGATAATGTTTATCTGCCTTTCTCAAGAATGAGTGATTCTTACTGTGTTCTTTGGATAACCCTCGCTTGGAAATTAGCTTAAATATTAAAAAAAAAACCTGCTTGTGTTGTGTGCAGCTATATACTGTATTAATATAAAATTCATAACCATTTTCCAGTACATAAAAGATATCGATGTACAGTATATTGTGGGAATTTTTTTATGCGTTTATATTTAGGATGGGCTTGAAGCTACAGTTCTATAAAACTCTTAATTTATAAAATGAGGAAAATGTAGTTATGTAATGAAATTAACTTCCTTAATACTTATTTAATTTGTAAATGGCAATGAATTTTCATTTCATAGTCTCTTCTCTCTGGTAAAGGTTTAGTGCTTTATTTTGTAACTTGAATATTCACAGTACAGTATACAAAATAACCACAGGAGGAGTTAAATGATAGCTGTAGGCCTTTAGCATTGCAATCAACACATCTTCAGGAACTTGCAGTGTTGCAGAAGTGATTAGGAAGCCCAGGCAGAACCGATCAGGGGAAACTCCTATCATTCAACTCCCCCTGTGGTTATTTTGCATCTTGTATTGGTCGTTCACAATTATTGCACAGTGCAGTATATTGTACCGAGGATATCTCAAGCACAGAATGCTTCATTGCATTCTGTGAAATTGTTTTAGCTCCCTAGTGCCTTATAACTAGCATAAATTCTTAATGGTTCAGTGACCCAGAATACTGTACTGGCTGTACTCTTTTTGGTCTATATTTGGCAGGCATTGAAGTTTCTCTGTATATTCTTACTCATTTTCTCTTAATATGTATTATTTGGGTATAATGTGTTTCTTTTGGATGTAGGAGGAACTGGGTTTTATACAGTAAGCCCTCAGTTTAAAGTACTGGTACCTTGGTTTAACAGACTTCAGAAATGCAGGACATAATCAACTAAGTCAGAGTTGTTGTAGCCGAAAAGAATAAGTGCCATGGCAGAAAAGAATAAGCACTATGGCAGAAAGGAATAAGCACCATGGCAGAAAAGAATAAGCATTACAGCAGAGAAAAATAAGTGCCAAGTTAAAACCGTGGAGGAAAATGCAGGCATAGGGAAGATGAGAGCTGTGAAGCTCAAGTTACCGTACTGTAATGGAGCTCTGAGGCTAATTTGCGGATAAAGAAGACAACATATTTGTATTACCACAAACAAATGAAACATTAAGGAATGGATTCGTTCACTAACCTGGATTTTGGCCTTGGTGGCATATATTCTTTTCTGCCATGCAGCACCTCAATTGATTCAGAACCAGCAAAGTCCATTGGCTACAGAAATCTTCCTTATTGTTATGATCACAGCAAAACAATCTCGTCTCTATACACCAGAATCACCATTGTTGGAAATATGCTTTCCCTATTAGTCCATTAAATTGATGGTTTACCATTTCAATTTGTCTCGTGCCTTTTCTGACTAATCCATAGGTTGCAGTTCTATAATCTCATGCTAGAATTATCAATACATGTACATGCTTAAACTTTTCAACTAATATACGTTTTTACAATCTGATTAACAGTAAATTTAAAATAATGCCTGATTTAATGTATTTTGGTGCTGATGGCACTCAAATTCTCTAATCTATACTGGGGTCATCCTAGGAAGGATGGAGGAAGGAGGGTAAGAGATTTTGTGTGCAAGGTGCTTAGACATACAGCAGGCATGTGTGGGCATGATAGATAGTGAATGGAGATGGATGGTTTTTGGGACTTGACAAGCTGTTGGAGTGTGAGCAGAGTAATATTTTTTGAAAGGATTCAGGGAAACTGGTTAACTGGACTTGAGCCCTTGAGCCTGCATTTTTAAGGAGGGATTTGGGATAATGGCTGTTTGGAGTGATGTCTAAACTGTTGTATTTGAGTACCTCTGCAAAGACAGTGATTATGTGTGAATGATGGGGAAAGTGTTTTTTTTGGTCACCCTGCCTCGGTGGAAGACTGCCAATGTTTTGGGAAAAGAAAAATCTATACTCCGCATACAAATGCTCATTATGTATTAAAATGTTTGTCTTCCTCTGTGCTGTAACTATAGACATTAGTTTTCTTTTCGCCATGCCGTTAGGAATTAGGCAAACAGTTTTATTTGTTGAAAATGTAGTTTTGGAATTTGGTTTCAGCAGACTTAGGTGCAGGTTCAAGAAATCTTATCTTGAAAATGTGTTTGAAAATTGAAACATGAAAATTGAGAGAGTTATTTAAAAAGTTTCAGTAACAAAATTTGACTCGGAGATTGGTTCTAAAGTAGCAGTGTCATGGTAGTAAATAAATCTTTTCTCAGTGAAGTTTAGAAGATGGGTTAAGGCAAAAATATTAACTTTCCTGGGCTAACGGAGTAAAATTGGTGTTCGGGAGCCTTGATATTGCTTGTTGCATTCATATGACTGTGTAGCTTTCTGTTTTTTTTTTTTTTTTTTTTCAACAAGTCGGCCGTCTCCCACCGAGGCAGGGTGACCCAAAAAAGAAAGAAAATCCCCAAAAAGAAAATACTTTCATCATCATTCAACACTTTCACCACACTCGCACATTATCACTGTTTTTGCAGAGGTGCTCAGAATACAACAGTCTAGAAGCATAAACATATAAAGATACACAACATATCCCTCCAAACTGCCAATATCCCAAACCCCTCCTTTAAAGTGCAGGCATTGTACTTCCCATTTCCAGGACTCAAGTCCGACTATATGAAAATAACCGGTTTCCCTGAATCCCTTCACTAAATATTACCCTGCTCACACTCCAACAGATCGTCAGGTCCCAAGTACCATTCGTCTCCATTCACTCCTATCTAACACGCTCACGCACGCTTGCTGGAAGTCCAAGCCCCTTACCCACAAAACCTCCTTTACCCCCTCTCTCCAACCCTTTCGAGGACGACCCCTACCCCGCCTTCCTTCCCCTATAGATTTATATGCTTTCCATGTCATTCTACTGTGATCCATTCTCTCTAAATGACCAAACCACCTCAACAACCCCTCTTCTGCCCTCTGACTAATACTTTTATTAACTCCACACCTTCTCCTAATTTCCACACTCCGAATTTTCTGCATAATATTTACACCACACATTGCCCTTAAACAGGACATCTCCGCTGCCTCCAACCGTCTCCTCGCTGCTGCATTTACCACCCAAGCTTCACACCCATATAAGAGTGTTGGTACTACTATACTTTCATACATTCCCTTCTTTGCCTCCATAGATAACGTTTTTTGACTCCACATATACCTCAACGCACCACTCACCTTTTTTCCCTCATCAATTCTATGATTAACCTCATCCTTCATAAATCCATCCGCCGACACGTCAACTCCCAAGTATCTGAAAACATTCACTTCTTCCATACTCCTCCTCCCCAATTTGATATCCAATTTTTCTTTATCTAAATCATTTGACACCCTCATCACCTTACTCTTTTCTATGTTCACTTTCAACTTTCTACCTTTACACACATTCCCAAACTCATCCACTAACCTTTGCAATTTTTCTTTAGAATCTCCCATAAGCACAGTATCATCAGCAAAAAGTAACTGTGTCAATTCCCATTTTGAATTTGATTCCCCATAATTTAATCCCACCCCTCTCCCAAACACCCTAGCATTTACTTCCTTTACAACCCCATCTATAAATATATTAAACAACCATGGTGACATTACACATCCCTGTCTAAGACCTACTTTTACCGGGAAGTAGTCTCCCTCTCTTCTACACACCCTAACCTGAGCCTCACTATCCTCATAAAAACTCTTTACAGCATTTAATAACTTACCACCTATTCCATATACTTGCAACATCTGCCACATTGCTCCTCTATCCACTCTATCATATGCCTTTTCTAAATCCATAAATGCAATAAAAACTTCCCTATCTTTATCTAAATACTGTTCACATATATGCTTCAATGTAAACACCTGATCTACACATCCCCTACCCACTCTAAAACCTCCTTGCTCATCCGCAATCCTACATTCTGTCTTACCTCTAATTCTTTCAATTATAACCCTACCGTACACTTTTCCTGGTATACTCAGTAAGCTTATTCCTCTATAATTTTTACAGTCTCTTTTGTCCCCTTTCCCTTTATATAAAGGGACTATACATGCTCTCTGCCAATCCCTAGGTACCTTCCCCTCTTTCATACATTTATTAAACAAAAGTACCAACCACTCCAACACTATATCCCCCCCTGCTTTTAACATTTCTGTCATGATCCCATCAGTTCCAGCTGCTTTACCGTACCCCTTTCATTTTACGTAATGCCTCACGTACCTCCCCCACACTTACATTCTGCTCTTCTTCACTCCTAAAAGATGGTATACCTCTCTGACCAGTGCATGAAATTACTGCCTCTGTTTCTTCCTTAACATTTAAAAGTTCCTCAAAATATTCTCGCCATCTACCCAATACCTCCATCTCCCCATCTACTAACTCCCCTACTCTGTTTTTAACTGACAAATCCATATTTTCCCTAGGCTTTCTTAACTTGTTTAACTCACTCCAAAATTTTTTCTTATTTTCATTAAAATTTCTTGACAGTGCCTCTCCCACTCTATCATCTGCTCTCCTTTTGCACTCTCTCACCACTCTCTTTACCTTTCTTTTACTCTCCATATACTCTGCTCTTCTTATAACACTTCTGCTTTGTAAAAACCTCTCATAAGCTACCTTTTTCTCTTTTATCACACCCTTTACTTCATCATTCCACCAATCACTCCTCTTTCCTCCTGCCCCCACCCTCCTATAACCACAAACTTCTGCCCCACATTCTAATACTGCATTTTTAAAACTATTCCAACCCTCTTCAACCCCCCCACTACTCATCTTTGCACTAGCCCACCTTTCTGCCAATAGTCGCTTATATCTCACCCGAACTTCCTCCTCCCTTAGTTTATACACTTTCACTTCCCTCTTACTTGTTGTTGCCACCTTCCTCTTTTCCCATCTACCTCTTACTCTAACTGTAGCTACAACTAAATAATGATCCGATATATCAGTTGCCCCTCTATAAACATGTACATCCTGGAGCCTACCCATCAACCTTTTATCCACCAATACATAATCTAATAAACTACTTTCATTACGTGCTACATCATACCTTGTATATTTATTTATCCTCTTTTTCATAAAATATGTATTACTTATTACCAAATTTCTTTCTACACATAGCTCAATTAAAGGCTCCCCATTTACATTTACCCCTGGCACCCCAAATTTACCTACTACTCCCTCCATAACATTTTTACCCACTTTAGCATTAAAATCCCCAACCACCATTACTCTCACACTTGATTCAAAACTCCCCACGCATTCACTCAACATTTCCCAAAATCTCTCTCTCTCCTCTACACTTCTCTCTTCTCCAGGTGCATACACGCTTATTATAACCCACTTTTCACATCCAATCTTTATTTTACTCCACATAATCCTTGAATTAATACATTTATAGTCCCTCTTTTCCTGCCATAGCTTATCCTTCAACATTATTGCTACTCCTTCTTTAGCTCTAACTCTATTTGAAACCCCTGACCTAATCCCATTTATTCCTCTCCACTGAAACTCTCCCACCCCCTTCAGCTTTGTTTCACTTAAAGCCAGGACATCCAGCTTCTTCTCATTCATAACATCCACAATCATCTCTTTCTTATCATCTGCACAACATCCACGCACATTCAGACTTCCCACTTTGACAATTTTCTTCTTCTTATTCTTTTTAGTAATCTTTACAGGAAAAGGGGTTACTAGCCCATTGTTCCCGGCATTTTAGTTGACTTTTACAACACGCATGGCTTACGGAGGAAAGATTCTTATTCCACTTCCCCATGGATATAAAAGGAAAATTAATAAGACCAAGAACTATTAAGATAAAATCAAAGAAAACTCAGATGAGTGTGTATAAATAAATGTGTACATGTATGTGTAGTGTGACCTAAGTGTAAGTAGAAGTAGCAAGACATGCCTGTAATCTTGCATATTTATGAGACAGACAAAAGACATCAGCAATCCTACCATCATTTGGCTGTATTGTGTAAACCCAGTTGTTTATAATGCTTGTGTGTGTATTTTCAGGCTTTGGATGCAGTGTGTCAAAGTTGCCGGGACCACATTGAGCAGCATTTTGATGGACTAATGCACATAATAGCCTCTCTTGACTCGTTCAGCATCAGTAATGAGGCGGTGGTTGGGCTTCTGAAGGGAGTAGCATCAATTCTTGGAAGATTTCCTAAAGAAAGAATTAAAGAAGATATGAAAAAGCTCTGTTTGGTTCAAGTGTCTCATATTCAGAAACTAATTGAGGTAAATGTTTGTGTTGACATCTCCACCTTCCCATCTAATAACCCCTCGTTTGTTCTGAAATGTTAAATTAAACTTGTCCCCTAGGCCTTCTCAGCTCAATGATCTCCAAAATCATTTCTTATTTTTGGCAAAATGGACATGAACTTTATTCTTGTTTATTCCTGGAATTATTAGTTGCATTTAACCTAATATTTCACTCATTAACCTAGCTTGCATTTCCAGTTTACAAAAGTCTTCTGTATGTCACATATCTAAAGGTTTCCTAGTCTGGGAATAAGCAGTCCATTTATTACAGGCAGGCTCCACTTTACAAGTTTTACTCTTCACTAAGATTGCTATACATCTCTCAACTGTTCCTCACTAAATTTAGGATTTTATTGCACATCTGCTTGAGTGCAGTAATTACTCTTGTTTGTTTTTTTAGAGCTGGTTTCTGTTTAAACTTCTGTTCATTATTTCTGATTTTCTCTTACAGGAAAACATACCAATAGAAAAGAACACAAAATCAGATCCTGTGGTGTGGTTGGATCGGTTGGCTGCGATATTTAGAAATGTTAATCCAATTGTCCAAAATGGAGAGCAACATCCATGTCAGGAAGTGGTTATGGAGGTGGGTTATTAAGAGATAGCAGTGTATATATAAATAAAAATTAGTGAATCATACCAAAATTAAAATTTCTACAAATATTAGAATATTGTGACTTTTTTTATTTTAATTTATGCCCAGATTTGTGATCATGATATTATCCGCAGGTTTGGCCAACACTCTCACTGGCGTTCCAGAGATACAGTTCTGATTTACGGGTAATGGAGCATTGCTGCCGCTGCTTGCGGTTTGCAGTACGCTGTGTGCATCAGCACTCGGCACCACTTCTCTCACCCCTTGTTGAACAGGTATTGAACAACTAAGCAAGTGGAAAATATTTCACTTTTTCACTTAAACCTTTTCATCTGGTAGGACTAGTAAGATTGTCTCCACCAGCAAGTATAAATGTCCAGCTGATTGCATGAGCTATATTTTCCTGTTATTTAATGTGATGTTGACTCCAGATTCCATTGAGATTAACCGGTGGACACCATTCTAATGGCTTGTTGCTCCGTTGGAGTGTGAGCAGGGTAACATTTATAAAAGGATTGGGAGACTTTTGAGTTCTGGAGTTGGGAAGTACAGTGCCTCCACTTAGATGGTGGTGTGGTTGTTGCACTTCAGAGGATCAGTTGAATTGTAATGTCTGCCCACTTCAGGCAAGATACTTATTGATTCAATGGTGGTGATTTTTTTTTTTTATCCTACCTTTGTGGGAGTTGGCCAGTGTGTGATGATAAATTGAGAACTTAGTTTTATTGTCATTCTTCAAAAAAATTTATCGGGAAAATCAAGGGAATTATTAGTCGCTCATTGTTATTGCACTATCCTTGCCCTGCAAGGAGCGACTGGTGAAGGGCTCTTGATTCAAAGAATTGAACCTTTTCTAAACTTCCTTGGATCAAACCCAGTTGCCTCCCATTCCCACAGGTGCTATATAATCTCGGTGGATTTAATGTGTCCTCTTAAATGTAATAATGCTTCTATTGTCCTCAATGAAGGATGCTTTATTCATAAATTAGTCTCAAACATCCTAGCATTGTACGTTACCTTATAATTACTTTGTACTTGTATTAATATTGGTAGAATTACCGACAATATGTTAAGTAAAATGACACAAATGCAACTAATGTTACATTGTATTGTGGCAACGTTGCGCTTTCCAGGAGCTGTCAAGACCATTACGGCTTGACAGAGCTCTCGGAGAGCGAAACGTTGCCACAATAAAATGTCACATTAGTTGCATTTGTGTCCTTTTTACTTAACATACTTTGTACTTGATTTATTAACTTCCATTTTGACAGATTGTTGGATTGTATGCTGCACATGGGCACAGTTGTTTCCTGTACCTGGGTAGCATTCTGGTGGATGAATACGCAAGTGAGCCTGGTTGTGTAACAGGCCTCTTGGCCATGCTGGAAGCTTTTACACAGCCAACCTTCATCCTTCTCACACAGCCTAATGGATTCAGAGATCATCCTGATACTGTTGATGATTGGTTTAGATTGTGTGCCAGGTAGGCTTTTCCACTTTTTCTTTATAAACTTTTATTGTGTATAGTATTGTTTAAGGAGAAAGGGGAACACCTCATAGGAGGTGCCATGATCATGGTGAGTGGCTCTTGTTCCAAGGAATTTAACCTGTTTTCTCCTTGAATGAAATCCAGTTTCCTACCCTACAGGTTTAGTGCTTTCCCCTAAATATAATTAAGGAGGGGTTTGTTAAAATATGTATCATATATCATGAAATTGTTCATAATGGAAGCAAAATAATAAAAGAAATACATGCAAGTGTTCTTACTTTTCTCGTAAGTCAAATTGTAGACAAAAGATACTAGATTTTAAATTGATTTATAAAAAGACCACTGTATATTCATGCTCTATTTTTTTCACTATTCAGTGGTCAGACAGTGCTCATGTGTTGATAGTGTGACAGATAAACTGAGACTGGATCAGGTCAGGTATTGATACACAAGTTTCAGAATTTAGTGTTTTTTTTTTTATCCATTATAAGACATTTTTCTGTAAATTAGCTAATTAGGTGAATTTAGTTATAGGGCTATGCTTGGAAATAAAATGAGATGGGATAATATATGTCAGCCTGGAAATTTAACAGTGTAAGGAAAGAAAAGGTTTACTGTTTTTTGGACCTGTTGACCCAGTGGATAGTTTGACCTCTTAAGACAGTGGAAAACCTTGCTCTCTTTTTAAACTAGTTACCCCTGTAGATAAATTGGCTCAGTTTTTAATATGCAGTAAACCCTCCATTGAACAGACTTTGGAAATACAGAACAATATCTGGTGGATTAGTAGATTGAGGAACTGGACAAAGTCTTTTGGTTGCAGAATTGTTTATTATTGTTTTGTAACAACCATGGTAAGATAATCTTTTCTCTGTCCACCATAATTGTCATTACTGGCTACTCTTTCCCCTCAGTTAGTCCAAGAAATAGAGAGGTTAATGCTTTTGCATTAACTTTTATCAAATTTATATGTGCTTAGATAGGAGTGAGTGGAGACGAATGGTTTTTGGGACTTGACGAGCTGTTGGAGTGTGAGCAAGGTAATATTTTGTGAAGGGTTTCAGGGAAACCAGTTAGTGGGACTTGAGTCCTGTAAGTGGGAAGTACAGTGCCTGTACTCTAAAGGAGTTTGGGATATTTGCTGTTTAGAGTGCCATCTAAACTGTCATACCTGCATGCCTCTGGCTAGAGAGAGTTAGTGTGAATGATGAAGTGTGTTTCTTCTTTGGATCGCCCTGCCTCAGTGGGAAACGGGTAGCGTGTTAAAAAAAAAGTGTGTTTTATTTGTGTACAGATTCCTATGATATGTAGCAAGCTGGGTGGTGATTAATATCTAACTTTTTTGTACAACAACACACTATGAATACATATTATCTTTCAGATTCCTTCAGCGAGCACCAGTAGCCTTCCTTCAGTGTTCAGCCTTAAATACAATTTTGGAGTGTGGACTTCAAGCATGCATGCTGGACCACAAGGTATGCTTCATTATTTCTATTCTTAATTTAGCATTTCACAGTATGAGATTAATAAATGAATACAATTGTAATAAAATTTAGATTTTAATGTTGAGACGTCAGACGATAACTTACCATTTTATGGAGGGTTGTAGTTGGCAGTATATGATAACTCATCAACATGAATGTACATATGTGATGAATTGTTTGAAAAACCGACTGATTGGACTGATGAAGCCACTGTGTGCCGAAACGTTTCCTGAATAAAGATTTCCATATGCTGCATAAGTGTCTCAATCTTCATCATGAATGTACATAGCAGTATTTAAGTTTTCCTGTTGATTTACACCAAATTAAGCCTTTTTATTTTCAGTGTGTAGCACTATGTACAGTACTGTGATATAATAGGTGTACTTGCCTGTTTATGCCCTTCATATGTGGTTTCAGGAGTCTAGTTTTGGTTCCTAATCCTGCCTCTCAATCTGCTGCTTGTCAGATTCACTCCCTGCTGTGTTTCAAGGTGTTTTAGTACTTAAAATGTAAGAAACACATTGATCCTTAATCCCAGCTGCACTATTCACTGTAAATTGACGCACATTTTTACTTCACCCTGCCTCAGTGGGAAACTGCCGTGTTAAAAAAAAATGTTTTGTTTAACACTGGTAATCTCCCACCAAGGTAGGGTGACCCAATGAAAAAAACATTTCCACTGCTACTCATTCAATCACTGTTTTGTCAAAAGGGTACTGACTTCACAGTTCAGATGACCCCTCCAAACTGTAACATCCTTCAGTGTATACACTGCACATTCCACCTTATGGATTCAAGTCTGGCTAACTGGTTTTATTGAGTCCCTTTATTAGTGCTACCTATTATCTCTATCATTTGTTTTAGGAAATAAGTTTTGAATATATAAAGTGTCTTGATTGTGGCTAAAGGGGTGATGGTGCATTGTTTACTTGTGTTTTCCATGAAGTGCTGTATGGATCTGCCTGGTCCTAGATGTTTTTGCCAGGTGTATGGTGATAGGTGACCCAGACAGTTGGGCTGAAGCCTAAAGTGGTTACAGGTGGCATATTTGAAGCTGCAGAAATTTGGCATGTAAGTCATACACAGATTGGTTCCCTGCACACCAGTAAGTCTTACACAGTTTAAGGGTTGTAACTTAAAGGTATTCTCAGGTATGTACAGTGGAAGTAGGGAAGATTAAAAAAAAGTTGGGTGGGAGGCATGGTTATTTTCTGTGCTTTCCTTCTATAATTTGATATGAAAGTGGTGATTTTTGAGGGACTCTTCCTGGAAATCTGGACTGTAGATTCTGAGAGCCTAAAAACTTAGAAAAGCTTGCTCTACAGTTGAAACTTTCTCTCATTAAAGGTTTCCTTTCTGCCATGGTCTTTCTCTTATCACTTTGTCAGTTTTATAATCTTTCTTAAGACTCCTTTCTGATAGAACTGTTGTTGTTTACTGGGTTTTCTCTTCTAACCTTGGGAAGAAAATTGACAGGAAAATTACCCTTAAAGAGCAACAGTTTTCTGTCATTGTTTTAAAGTTCTTGTATTTGCAATTTTTACTGCTTTGTTCTGCTTGTTTTCAAGTACGTACTTTGAAGAGTTGTCTTAAAGAGCTCCTTCATGACTTCTTGTAGTCATTCAGCTTTCCCTTCCTTCATCTTAGCTGCTGAGCCAATGTTAGTTTAGATCCTTCACTTTCTCTTCCTTTGATCTGTCTTCACATGCCCCTCTCTATGTTGAGTGTACCAAAGTTAAATAAAGGAAAAAATGTATATAAATCTTTTTATTGTATTCAGCTACCTTCACACTGTAAACTAATGCCTCTTACCCTTTCCCGTGTAATTTTTTTTTTTTTAGGAAGCAAATGCAGCTGTATTGAAGTTCTTTCAAGATCTATTGGAGGCAGGACGTAAACACGAAGACCGACCGAATTTCGAAACTCGACACACGCTGGTCGTAAATATTTTTAATACTCATGGTGAGAGTCTAGTGAGCAACCTCATTAATGCAGCCATCTTCATTCTCCCTCAATATATGCATCATGATGTTGCTGAAACTTTCTTCCAGGTCAGTTTTTTATTGTTTTATTACTCCTTTCCCTTAACATTATATCTTGTACATATTTTTGTGTGAAATGTTTAATGATATAAATATTTTGTATAACATTTTATCTTGTATGTATATTTGTGTGAAATGTTTGGTGATATAAGTATTAGTTTTCTCTATTTTCCCAAATGTTATTTTTACAGATTATGCAATTTGACCGTCCAAAATTTTGTCTGTGGTTAGAGGCCAAGTTGAAAGTGTTACCAACAAAGAATTCCGGTGGTGTGGAGGCAATTACTCAAACTGAGTTGGTAGAGTTCCACAAGGCTGTCACACAGGCAGAGCGCACTAAGGAAATTACCAGAGCGCTGGTAGACTTTTCCAGATTCTTCAGCTGACATGATGGACAGCATAGATGAAAGCCAGTGAGATGGCTGACATGACTGACTTGACACTTGTCTTGAGACTAATGCAATGGACAGCAAGTGCATTGAAAGGCATTTTCCAAGGTACTGTACTATAATTGACAGGCTGCTAAATATGACCTAATACTCTGAGTGCTGCAGTGATTGAGATATGTATTCCAATTTGAGTTTTTAATTATCTAAATCTGAAAAATTACATTGGCTTTGTGACAGTCTTCAAATTTTTCTTTCTGCCATGTTTCCGGAGAGTGAATATATTGAGTTTAATAACCGTGACACACTATTATAATGACCTTGAAGAAATGCTCGGTCATCCGGTGTGATGAAGATAACTTAAGAATATATATAATGAATGCTTTCAGGTTGACTACAAAATTGTATCAATATTAAACTTATAAAGCTTTCTATAATTACTAGATGAATTAAATTGTTATTTTGTGACTATTACACTGGGTATTTATGGTCAAAATTTATTAATTTTAGGATTAAGTTAGAAATGTGGTACTTGAAAATTTTGCTTTTTGGAAATTTACATACTGGACCTGTAAGAGCTTGGTAAATTTGTTCAATCATAGGTTTGAAATGAAGTAGCATTCACCTTTTTAAAAAGTAGATTTGATTTTATTATTGTTTCTTTTTTGTATGATCATAAAAGCTATTGCTTAATTTATAAATGTTGAAGAAGCATATGCTGAATTCCATATAAAGGCATTGCTTCTTTCTTGTGATAATTGACATGCAGAACCCTTCTGTGTGATCTGAAGAAATAAATTGTGCCTAGGACTTTGGCATTGTGCAATGCTCCTGTGTTGATAGTGTGAAAGATAAAGTTGAAACTGGATCAGTGTTGAGTGTCTTGCATATATCTTGTCTCAGGCCAGGTAGTGTTAATAAGATTAGAGTCAAAATTTAAATGGGACAAACTTGCATATTTTGGTAGTTGATACCCATTATAATTTTAACCATGCAAAAAACAACATGCATAATCTACATAGTTGCTTGTGTGGAGTTTTACATCTGGCTGATTAACATGACCACTTCAGATAATACTTTGTAATAGCGATGCATCATTCCTCTTCTGTTGGCCACTGATACATTCTATGTACCTGGGTGAGTGGAGGTCAGATTTGCAAGTAATTTTAAATTTTAAGGTGTGTAGGAAAGAAGGGCACTATTTTCAGGAAGTAGGCCTTAGTTGTGTGTAATGGCTTTATGGTGGTTCATTATATTGATAGATGGGGTTATTAAAAAAAAAGTGTATACTAGTGTTGGGGAAAGGTTTGAAATTGAAAAATAATTTTAATACAGTGGGAATCATCAGTTACTCTCTCTCATTGACAGTTCTTTTTTGGGAGATTCTTAAGAAAAGTTACAAAGGTTAGTGGTATTTAAGTGGGTGTTCAAAAGAAGTCAACTAAAAGTGAACATAGAAAAGAGCAGCCTGATAAGTTACAAAAAGTTTAGGTACTGAAGTACTGGATATCTGTTAAAATGGTTTATTGAAAGATGACGTGAACCACAGAAAAGGTGATTTGGGGGGGGGGGGAGTAGGTAGCTGGTCTGTTGAGGCTTCTGTGGTAAGAAAAGCTTTATGGTGGCAAAAAGGGAAATATACCAGAGTATAGTGGAACCAGCACTAGTATGGGTGTGAGACACGGTCTTGAAACATTGCAATGAGGAAGCTGAAGAGATCATGTTGGAGAGCAATATTTGGTTCATGAATATGCAGAGAAAGAGGAGCATAGTAATTAGAAAACTGCGGGGTTACAAAACATATAATTCAGAAGGCAAAGGGGTTGTTGAGGTGGTTTGGCAATATAGAAAGGATGGCACGAATAGCATCAAGAGTGTATAAATTAAGGAGAGGAGGAATAGGGGTTGTCTTATGAAATGTCAGGGAAAAGGGGGGGAGGGAGAAGTTGTAGGTGGTAGAGGCCTAAGCATCCAGGTGTGTTTAAGCACGTTAGCTTGAAGTGAGCGAAGATAAGTGGTTTTTAGAGTTTGATATAGTATTGGGGGTGTGAGCATGTTAAAATTGTGAAACTGGTTACCTGGCTTCAATTCTTGAGGTGGGAAGTACAGTGCCTGCAGTTCATAGGAGTGGGATATTACTGTTCAGAGGGTTATCTGAATTGTAATACCTGTACACTTCTGGCAAGACAGCTACAGAGTGAATGATTGTGAATGTGTGTCCTCTCTTTTAGGTCAACCTACATTGGGTGACTGTTGGCCAATGTAGTAAAAAAAATTGTTAAAGCCTTTTTCTTTGTAGATACTGGAGATGCTCCACATGATTCTTAAAGTAAATAAAAGAATAGCAAGTTATTTTGGAGCAGCTATTTGCTCAAGGACACAGTTTAATATGACAGTGATGTCCTGAGCAGGAGCACTGTCAAGGAGTCATGCTTCTGCCCCCTTCACTGTTCCAAATGACAGTGTCAGTCTGTCCTTTTTCTTTTCCTCCTCACTATTGAGGCCTCTCTTCCTTTCCCATCCATTTATGGCTGTTACCTAGATACATTTTTGTTACTTCAGGTAAATACAGTTGTAATTACTTTGTAGACTATGTTTGCATTCCCTTTGTGCATGAGAAAGTTTCACATATAAAAAATTAATAGTGTTTATATTATACATTGAGCAAATTTGGTAAGCATAACTGACATGCAGTGGTTATAGAATATGAACTTTTCCTCTCAAAATTATGATTTATAAAAATACTGAAGAAAATGCCATGTGAGACATTCAGCAAATTATGTGCAATAATATTGTGCATTTTTCATATAAAGTAAATAATTGTTGCTAAATATTATAACATCATTGCTCTTATTTGTATATAGGTATTGCTAAATAAACTTTTAATAACTATTAAGAAGTAAATGGATTCTACCAGAATAAATATGCTTATAAATAATGTAATCAAAATATTAAGCATGAACTATTGAATATGTATTAATGAGAAATGTATATAGAAAAGGCTGAGAGAAAGATTGTGTTGATGATTTGGGAGAAAATTTATTTCGAAATGTCTAAATGCTTGTTTTAGGAAGAAGTACCTGCTAATCTAAGACTATGTAGTGCAAGTATAGGAAGAGCGACAAAACTTCAAATAACTTGTTATGCAATGAGAAGAGGTTCAAATGAATTGGTAATAAATCTTAAGTTAGAGATATGGCAGAAAATGTTGTTATTGACTGAGGCATAATGTTCAAAAGAATTTAGGCTACAATCTAGCTAATTCCATAGATGCACGAAAAATGAGAGCATATTATTGTACCTAATGAGTGGTGACAACATAACTCAAGAGGTTTAGATTAGGCTAGGTAAGGTTCGTCAGGAAACAGGACAAGTGTTTCTTGACGCGGGTCTTAGTCAGATGATAACCCGCCTTTGGAGATTTGGTCATCTGACCGAGGCCTTCCACTGGCTTACCGGTCCACCCCTTTAAAAATAATATATATTCAAGAGGTTTGAAGTAAAATGAATTTCGTACAGCATTTGAAGTGCTATCAATGCAGATTTGAAAGTATATTCTAGATATTTGATGGCTTAAAGTATCCCTGTATATGAATTAAAGTGAAAAGGAAAATGTGTGAATAGACCTTTGGTTATTTTACATCCTAATGTATTTTTGATATTTCTGCATTATTAGGTATCACTAACCGTTACCTCAGATGTTTGTCATTCCCAATAGTTACTTTAGGGTTTTGTTTTTCCCAGTAGTTACTTTAGGGTTTTGCCATTCCCAGCAATTACCCGAGGGTTTTGTCACTCCGAGTTGGGTTACTTTAGGTTTTCTTACCTGCCATTTTGTTTTTGACCAGTATATGAAAATATCTTTCCATTAATTTTAAAATTGCTTAGATAAATTATGTAAATTTACCAAACTGTTAAAATTGAGTTCCCAGAATAACCATCTGGTGGCTGTTCAGGGAATTCTTGAATTATCAAGATGGTCTTTGTGCTAACACTGAAAGGACATCCTTGAAAAACTCAGAACAGATATTTAGGTATATTGATGAAAGATTGAATATCAGATTGGAGGGAGAGAGTATGGAGGAGGTGAACGTATTCAGATATTTGGGAGTGGACGTGTCAGCGGATGGGTCTATGAAAGATGAGGTGAATCATAGAATTGATGAGGGAAAAAGAGTGAGTGGTGCACTTAGGAGTCTGTGGAGACAAAGAACTTTGTCCTTGGAGGCAAAGAGGGGAATGTATGAGAGTATAGTTTTACCAACGCTCTTATATGGGTGTGAAGCGTGGGTGATGAATGTTGCAGCGAGGAGAAGGCTGGAGGCAGTGGAGATGTCATGTCTGAGGGCAATGTGTGGTGTGAATATAATGCAGAGAATTCGTAGTTTGGAAGTTAGGAGGAGGTGCGGGATTACCAAAACTGTTGTCCAGAGGGCTGAGGAAGGGTTGTTGAGGTGGTTCGGACATGTAGAGAGAATGGAGCGAAACAGAATGACTTCAAGAGTGTATCAGTCTGTAGTGGAAGGAAGGCGGGGTAGGGGTCGGCCTAGGAAGGGTTGGAGGGAGGGGGTAAAGGAGGTTTTGTGTGCGAGGGGCTTGGACTTCCAGCAGGCATGCGTGAGCGTGTTTGATAGGAGTGAATGGAGACAAATGGTTTTTAATACTTGACGTGCTGTTGGAGTGTGAGCAAAGTAACATTTATGAAGGGATTCAGGGAAACCGGCAGGCCGGACTTGAGTCCTGGAGATGGGAAGTACAGTGCCTGCACTCTGAAGGAGGGGTGTTAATGTTGCAGTTTAAAAACTGTAGTGTAAAGCACCCTTCTGGCAAGACAGTGATGGAGTGAATGATGGTGAAAGTTTTTCTTTTTCGGGCCACCCTGCCTTGGTGGGAATCGGCCGGTGTGATAATAAAAAAAAAAAATAAAAAAAAAAAATGATAATTAAAATAATTGAAGGTTTGTCATGTAATGTGCTCTCCTCTTTATAGGTGTCTCCCTTGAACTGGAAATTCACTATAGCAAAATGAATATTTCAAAATGAACGTTGGAATTTTCTCATAAGACAAACCTATGAATAGATAACCATAGTCAGACTGCTGAATTTTGGTCTAGTCTCTAAAACACTTGTTAGATGAAAGAGTGGCACCAGCATTAATATTGTTTATGAAACTTGGTAATTAAAGTTATTAGGCCTTAACCTGCAGTCACATTTATTACACTTCATACCAGAGTAAAATTTAAGCTTAAAAGCCTTAAAATGTATAAAGACTTGCTTAGCAATGCTGATTATAGTGCCCGAGCCAACGGTTGACAACTAGTGATGGCAATGCATATATTAAAATTGTCCTATGCTTACGGCATTTTCCATAAATTTTCACGACATATTTTGTGTGCAAAAGTAAGAGGTCAGTTTGCCAGCTCTATTCATATTATTTATTATAATCATAACTAAATGCTAAACCCACAAGGGTCAGTTTTATTCATAGCAGGGTTCCTCATGGGTAGAGCATCAAGGCACCATCTCTGAGGGTAGTTATTGCCTCCCATTTCCCCAGGTGTTGTATGATCCCTACAGGTTTAGTCCTCCCTCTCCCAAGATGTTATTACTGTAATAATCATAGTGGGAAGGTGGTGTGTCTAAATGCTGTGTTCATTATTTTGTATTTTCAGATAAGATTGTGGGACCTGTTCTTTGCATTTGCACTGATTATAATGAAGCTGGAATAAAGAAAAACAAATCAGAATTCTCCATGTATTGATAAGTATACATAAGAGCTATTATTAAAAATAATCACACTTAAAGTGGTTCCCTTTAAAAACAGAACCAAACCATTAAAACAATTGTGAAGAGCAGTACACAGCCACATCTGCTGCAGAGAAGGCTAGTATTGCCATCACTAGCAATGAAGAGGGCCAGAGAAATGGAGGAACAATGAATTGTTCTAGCCACTCTGTAGTGACTTCTTATTCAGAATGAAATAGGGAAACAAAAGTGAATTAGAGGGTCAGACAGGGGGAAGAAATGTATTGGAGCCCTATTGTATGAATGAGGCAGCCAGGGAGAGTGAAAAGTCCAAGACTTTAATCTGATGAGCATTATCTTCAGAACTAATGGAAGCAACTGGGTGCATGGGAATAAATATCAATGATGGGAAATATATCAGAAAAGTCACATTATCAGTGTCCTGGGTACACTACAGCATTCAAAGAGGCCCTTGCTGTTAAAGACAAGCCAGATAGGCTTAAGTCAATGCTCACTGATTTAAAGAAAATGGGAAGCTTCTTCAAAGCTTGTCTGCTTATGCAGCTAGATGGACAACAAATTCAAGACTTGATCCCCCCATAGTGAAGTGTGTTGGCTGTCATGCAGTAATGCTGACAAGACAAGGCTTTTTGAACCAAGATAATTGCAACAGCTGTCTGTGGAAAATCCATTTTACTTGCCTTCACGAATACTGGTTTACAAAACCTAGTATGCCTGGTGGACATTTTTTCAGCTTTGAATGAACTGAATTTAAGCCTCTTGGGTGTCGGTGCCACACTTTAATTGAACATAAAAAGGTTGAAACCATTATTAAAGTAAAATGCAGCATTCCAGTTAAATTACATGAATGCAAACTGATTGTTATCCAATACTACTGCAAAAATTCGAAGAAAAAAATACATTTTCTTGATCTCTCCCCACCCTTCCCCAAGTACCTCTGACTTGGATATGCAATTTATTTGAAGTTTTTGTTCCACACCTGTCATTTCATGGCCAAGAGCAACTAATGGAGTTATCCAATCAACTGCAAATATAATTCTAAATAAAACTGCTCTTCGGTTTCTTGGCACAAGTTCAGTTGTATCTGGACCTTCTAAGAGGTTATCCATGCTCTTTGCAGTGTTATTCTGCACTTGGTAGTGAAGATGCATACTGCCAGAGGATGGATAGTGAGAAAGCTCTCGGTTGCTCTCAACTTCATTGGCCTTTGGTGTGGAAATGCAGGTTCATTCATTGTACTGATAACCAAGCAGCAACATATCAATACTGTATTAACTTTTATTACCATATTTTTTTTTCATTATTCATAAGATGTCAGTGTTGGCTGTTTTGAACTATGTTATCCTTCAGTGCAGCTGTAAACTGGTTTGTATAATGAAGACAATGCATGTGCAACACTATGTATGCAGTCATGACCTCAGTAAGTTAGTGATACAGGGAACCTTCCCCTCTCCTTCCTTCCTCTTCGATTATTATGGGGGAAACGGTAAACCTGTAGGGATTATACTGCACCTGTGGGGGAAAGGGTGGAAAACATTCAGGCTTTATTCAGGGAATTGGAGCACAAATCCAATCCTTCTTGATGAACCCAAAATACTACACCAACCTTGTCTTTATCTTGGCACTTTTCACTACCCCATTTCCCCTCCCACACTACTTTTCTACCATTTTTGACACCAGTTTTGGTTGCAATAATTTTCTACTGTTTAGTGCCATGCAGTGACACATGACCCCGGAAGTTTAGTGCTTAGTTTTGATAATAATAATAATAATTAGTGCCATGTTATCCACATGGGTTTAGCACTACCCACACACTCTTCCCCACGAATAAACACTTCCTGAAAGATTCTGAACCAAGACAATGCCTTTGCAAATGTAGTATATCTCATGATACCACCTCTGGCAATTACACATTTGGGCTAGACATCACTGAGGATGTCTACACTTGCTGCCCTCCAACCTTTGCTGCTTCAGGGCTTTCCTACTGTGAACCTAAGATACCTTTCAGAAATACAATCCATGGAAGTCCCTAGAAACTTCTCCCATGGTTGCCAAGTCCTGGCTTTATTCATTATTTACGTTTCGCCATTAATACACAATTTTTTTTTTTTCAAACTACGACTGCTACTAACAAGAGCTCAACCTCCATGCTTTTGTAATCATACTCATGGAGAACTAAACCCTTAAGGGTTACAGGTAATCAGTACATAAATAACCTACACTTAGGCTTTGTAAATAGTCCAAAGTCGGACCAAAACATCGTTGTAAGCTCCTCTTTCCTATGTGCAGGTTATTTGTGTATTGTGCCCTTTTGTTCTTTAGAAACCTTTCGACTTCGTCAACCCTCTTCCCCCTCAAAGGAATTATGCTCGGCAACACTTTCCTTGTGTCGATCAGAAAATCTTATTGGAAAGCTCCTGGTCCCTATGATTCAGGATTAATGAGGTGTGATTAACAAGAGAATTACACAGCCATAGTGATAAAATAATGTTTTTCTTGTATATTAAAAAATGGCTGTAGAGTATTTGTACAAAAATATGAGGTCCTTCAATTTGTGTTGTGCATATAATACTGATATGCTACTCTTGAGGTGCTTTATGTTGCAAAAACCACATTAGACCAAACAGAAGGCCTCCAGGACAGTTCACTTCTGATTGCTTCAATAAAACTTTTAGTTCAGCCAAGGACAACTCCACCACTTCAATCATCTCGCCTTCCGCTGCTAAGCCACCACCTATATAATAGAGAAAAATGTTAGTAGACAGAGTCAAAAAGGCAAGTATAGAATAAGTTTGTGAATTATTATTATAATAAAATAAAGCACTAAAACCAGAAGTTGGTGAAGCAGTATGGATGGATGGGTTTAAAACAAATGCAAAGAGCAGGTGGGGATAGTTTTGGAAAGATTAACACACGTAATATATGTATGGAAGATAACTGAGGTTTGGCAAAGAACATCAATATGATTATAATAGTGTAAAGAAATGAGCCTATTAAGAATAGTGGTCCCTTCAAAGAACTAAAATTTTTCTCCACTCTCTTGGATCAAACTTGATTGCCTCCCATTCTCCAGGTGCTGCATGACCCCTATGGGTTTATTACTCACTCCTAAATATAACAGCATTAAAAGAATGATAAAGAAAAGTTGTTTAGGAATGTAAGAAAATACATGTGAATAGTATCTGCACTTAAATTTAGTGTCCACTATTTACATAAGGAACAAGAGCTGTCCTGTGCATGAAAGTAAATGTACAGTGGAATCTCATTACTCGAACTTGATTCATTCCAGAAGGCTGTTCGAGTACCGAACAAATTTTTCCCAACCAATTTTCTTTTTGGTTGGCTGTTATCACTAATCTTCTTAGGCCCCAAGGTGACTTATTTATACATATAATATAAAAAAAAGAAATGCGAAGAAACACGAAACGGTTTACAGCGAAGTTCTGGCAAGTCGTGTTTGGTCAAATGCCAAGAAAACGGTTGACTACCGAGCGATTTTTTTTTTTTTTTTTTTTTTTTTATACTGAACATAGCATTTGAATCCCGAATTCTTAGAGTACCAAGGTTCCACTGTAGTAGAGCAATGAGGTGGTGCACATTTATGGAATAGGTGGTAAGTTGTTGAAATCTGTGAAGTACGTTTGAGTGAGGCTCGTGGTAAGTAAAAGATGAGTCCTTTCCAATACAAGCAGCCTCGGATAGGTGTGTGTAATGTTACTCTGGTGCTTGAATGTATATGAATGGAGTTGTAAATGAGTTTTAGGGATAATCTAAATTACATGAAGGGGCCCCTCAAGGAAGGGTCCTTGATGTTGGTGAGGGGCTCTTGATTTAGGGAATTGGATCTGTGCTCCAGTTCCCCGAATTAAGCCTGAATGCCTTCCACATATCCCCCCCCCAGGCGCTGTATAATCCTCCGGGTTTAGCGCTTCCCCCTTGATTATAATAATAATAATAAATTACATGAAGAGGAAATTGTCACAGTTGCTCTTTGCTAATGACAGTGCTTCTGAGAGAAAATCTACAAAAGCTGGAGTTTAAATCATATGTAAAAGATAGCTTTTCACTGTTCATTTTCAGCTAATTGAAAGTAAAGGTGTTAAAATGAAAGCTCAGATTTCTGAACAGATAGAAAGGACTGAACATGTTGGGTCTACGAAGACTTAAATGAATCCCAGAACGAGTGAAGTTATGAAAGCAGCACCCACTATCGTCCCATTGCTCTTACCAGTGCAGTTTGCAAAGTAATGGAACGTCTAGTAAATAGACGTTTAGTGTGGTATTTAGAGACACACAACAGTCTCTCCACTCGTCAATATGGCTTTCGTAAGGGACGTTCTACCATAGACCCCTTACTGCGCTTGGATACGTATGTTCGTAATGCCTTTGCGAATAACCACTCAGTTATTGCCATATTTTTTGACCTTGAGAAGGCATATGACACAACTTGGAGGTATAATATTTTAGCCCAAGCCCACTCCTTAGGCCTTCGAGGCAATCTACCATCCTTCCTTAAGAACTTTTTAACTGACAGGCATTTCCGTGTTCGGGTTAATAATGTGCTCTCCCCGGACTTTGTCCAAGCTGAAGGTGTCCCCCAGGGATGTGTTCTGAGCACAACACTTTTTCTCCTTGCTATTAATGATTTGGCCTCTAGTCTTCCATCAAATATTTGGTCATCACTCTATGTTGATGACTTCGCTATTGCCTGTGCAGGCGCTGACTGTCACCTCCTTACAGTTTCTCTCCAGCATGCAGTCGACCGTGTTTCCAATTGGGCCACCACACATGGGTTTAAATTTTCCAGCACTAAAACCCACCAAATCACTTTCACTAGACGCTCTGTCATCTCTGATCATCCTTTGTACCTCTATGGCTCACGTATCCCTGAACGTGATACAGTCAAGTTTCTGGGCCTCCTCTTTGATCGTAGGTTATCCTGGAAACCTCACATTACCTCTCTGAAGGCAACTTGTCACAGCCGGCTGAACCTTCTTAAAACCCTTGCTCATCTTTCGTGGGGAGCTGATCGTCGAACCCTCCTTCACCTACATTCCACCCTTATTTTATCGAAACTTGATTATGGTGACCAGATCTATTCAGCGGCATCTCCTGCTACTCTCTCTAGCCTTAACCCCATTCATCACCAAGGATTACGTTTATGCCTTGGTGCTTTTCGCTCTTCCCCTGTCGAAAGCCTCTATGCAGAAGCGAACGTTCCATCCTTATCCGATCGCCGTGATGCCCATTGCCTGCGCTACTATGTACGCTCTCATGATCTCCGCAATCCTTCCATTTATAGAATGGTCACTGATATTAGTAGACATTCTTTATTTGTTCGCCGCCCCTGCTTACTCCGTCCCTTCTCTCTTCGCCTTCATTCGCTCTTGTCTTCTCTTCAACTACCACCTTTCTATGTACATGTAGCATCTCACTTTTCCCTACCCCCCTGGGAAGTTCCAGCTGTTCGAGTCTGTTCTTTCTCCCTCCCTTGCTCGAAAGCCCAACTGTCTACGGTCGCTTCCCGCTCTCTTTTTCTTGACCACTTTCACTCTCATTCTCATGCCATTGCTGTGTACACAGATGGCTCTAAGTCTTCTGACGGCGTAGGATTCGCAGCAGTGTTTCCGGACAGCGTCGTACAAGGGCATTTACTATCTTCAGCTAGTATTTTTACTGCTGAATTATATGCCATCCTTACAGCACTTATCCGTATTGCATCTATGCCTGTGTCATCATTTGTGGTTGTCTCAGACTCCCTTAGTGCTTTACAGGCTATACAAAAATTTGATACACCTCACCCCTTAGTCCTCCGTATCCAACTTTGGCTACGCCGCATCTTTACTAAGCATAAAGATATTGTTTTTTGTTGGGTCCCTGGTCATGTTGACGTACAGGGCAATGAACAGGCAGACACTGCTGCGCGGTCAGCAGTACATGACCTACCAGTTTCTTATAGAGGTATTCCATGTACGGACTATTTTGCTGTAATATCTTCCCACCTTCACACCCGTTGGCAACAACGTTGGTCTACTATGCTCGGCAACAAACTTCAGTCTATTAAACCGAGTATAGGTTACTGGCCATCTTCTTATCACCAGTGTCGAGGTTGGGAGACTACTCTCTCCCGTCTTCGCATTGGCCATACTCGTCTTACTCATGGATATCTCATGGAGAGGCGTCTTGCTCCTCTCTGTGAGAATTGCCAAGCTCCATTATCAGTCAGCCACATTCTGTTGGACTGCCCACTTTATCAACGAGCACGCAGAATTTACCTCTGTCGTCGTCTTCGCCCCGCTGCTCTCTCTTTACCTTCCCTTCTCGCTGATGGACCCACCTTTCATCCGGACTCTCTCATTGACTTTTTGACAACGACTGACTTACTTCACAAATTCTGATACTTTCAGCCCTTTCTACTTGTATCTCTTGCTACCCTCTACTCCCATACTATCCCCTGCCCCGCTGTTTTCTGTAACCTGCTGATCATCCCCCCTCCCTTCTGCCATCCAATTCCCTTGCTTCCTTCCCTACCCTGCAGCGCTGTATAGCCCTTGTGGCTTAGCGCTTCTTTTTGATTATAATAATAATATGAAAGCAGCAGGAGTGGCAAGGAATGTGTACAAAGAAAGCAGTTCAACAGCTGCAAAATATAATGTGTAAGAGAACAGCAGTCCCAACACATGTATGAGGCGAAACATGGTTTTTGAATAATGGAGATTGGAGGCGGCGAGTCTGTCATGTCTGGGATCAATTCAGTGTTCAAAATATATATAGTATATATATATTTGGTAGACAGCAACCACCCAGGGAAGTACTACCATCCTGCCAGATGGCTGTGAAACAGAAACCCCTCAGGGAAGGTTCCTTGATGTTGGTGAGGGGCTCTTGATTTAGGGAATTGGATCTGTGCTCCAGTTCCCCGAATTAAGCCTGAATGCCTTCCACATCCTCCCCCCCAGGCGCTGTATAATCCTAGGGGTTTAGTGCTTCCCCTTGATTATAATAATAATAATGTGAAACAAACCTGTAACTGTTTTGCATGATGGTAGGATTGCTGGTTTCTTTTTCTGTCTCATAAACACGCTAGATAACAGGGATATCTTGCTACTCCTACTTACACTTTGGTCACACTTCACAGACACGCACATGCATATATATATACATACATCTAGGTTTTTCTCCTTTTTCTAAATAGCTTTTGTTCTTCTTTATTTCTTCTATTGTCCATGGGGAAGTGGAAAAGAATCTTTCCTCCGTAAGCCAGGCGTGTCGTATGAGGCGACTAAAATGCCGGGAGCAATGGGCTAGTAACCCCTTCTCCTGTAGACATTTACTAAAAAAGAGAAGAAGAAAAACTTTATAAAACTGGGATGCTTGAATGTGCGTGGATGACAAGAAACAGATGATTGCTGATGTTATGAATGAAAAGAAGTTGGATGTCCTGGCCCTAAGCGAAACAAAGCTGAAGGGGGTAGGGGAGTTTCGGTGGGGGGAAATAAATGGGATTAAATCTGGAGTATCAGAGAGTTAGAGCAAAGGAAGGGGTAGCAGTAATGTTGAAGGATCAGTTATGGAAGGAGAAAAGAGAATATGAATGTGTAAATTCAAGAATTATGTGGATTAAAGTAAAGGTTGGATGCAAAAAGTGGGTCATAATAAGTGTGTATGCACCTGGAGAAGAGAGGAATGTAGAGGAGAGAGAGAGATTTTGGGAGATGTTAAGTGAATGTATAGGAGCCTTTGAACCAAGTGAGAGAGTAATTGTGGTAGGGGATCTGAATGCTAAAGTAGGAGAAACTTTTAGAGAGGGTGTGGTAGGTAAGTTTGGGGTGCCAGGTGTAAATGATAATTGGAGCCCTTTGATTGAACTTTGTATGAAAGGGGTTTAGTTATAGGTAATACATATTTTAAGAAAAAGAGGATAAATAAGTATACAAGATATGATGTAGGGCGAAATGACAGTAGTTTGTTGGATTATGTATTGGTAGATAAAAGACTGCTGAGTAGACTTCAGGATGTACATGTTTATAGAGGGGCCACAGATATATCAGATCACTTTCTAGTTGTAGCTACACTGAGAGTAAAAGGTAGATGGGATACAAGGAGAACAGAAGCATCAGGGAAGAGAGAGGTGAAGGTTTATAAACTAAAAGAGGAGGCAGTTAGGGTAAGATATAAACAGCTATTGGAGGATAGATGGGCTAATGAGAGCATAGGAAATGGGGTCGAAGAGGTATGGGGTAGGTTTAAAAATGTAGTGTTAGAGTGTTCAGCAGAAGTTTGTGGTTACAGGAAAGTGGGTGCGGGAGGGAAGAGGAGCGATTGGTGGAATGATGATGTGAAGAGAGTAGTAAGGGAGAAAAAGTTAGCATATGAGAAGTTTTTACAAAGTAGAAGTGATGCAAGGAGGGAAGAGTATATGGAGAAAAAGAGAGAGGTTAAGAGAGTGGTGAAGCAATGTAAAAAGAGAGCAAATGAGAGAGTGGGTGAGATGTTATCAACAAATTTTGTTGAAAATAAGAAAAAGTTTTGGAGTGAGATTAACAAGTTAAGGAAGCCTAGAGAACAAATGGACTTGTCAGTTAAAAATAGGAGAGGAGAGTTATTAAATGGAGAGTTAGAGGTATTGGGAAGATGGAGGGAATATTTTGAGGAATTGTTAAATGTTGATGAAAGGGAAGCTGTGATTTCGTGTATAGGGCAAGGAGGAATAACATCTTGTAGGAGTGAGGAAGAGCCAGTTGTGAGTGTGGGGGAAGTTCGTGAGGCAGTAGGTAAAATGAAAGGGGGTAAGGCAGCCGGGATTGATGGGATAAAGATAGAAATGTTAAAAGCAGGTGGGGATATAGTTTTGGAGTGGTTGGTGCAATTATTTAATAAATGTATGGAAGAGGGTAAGGTACCTAGGGATTGGCAGAGAGCATGAAAAGTTCCTTTGTATAAAGGCAAAGGGGACAAGTCTGTTGAGTATACCTGGTAAAGTGTATGGTAGAGTTATTATTGAAAGAATTAAGAGTAAGACGGAGAATAGGATAGCAGATGAACAAGGAGGCTTTAGGAAAGGTAGGGGGTGTGCTGACCAGGTGTTTACAGTGAAACATATAAGTGAACAGTATTTAGATAAGGCTAAAGAGGTCTTTGTGGCATTTATGGATTTGGAAAAGGTGTATGACAGGGTGGATAGGGGGGCAATGTGGCAGATGTTGCAGGTGTATGGTGTAGGAGGTAGGTTACTGAAAGCAGTGAAGAGTTTTTACGAGGATAGTGAGGCTCAAGTTAGTATGTAGGAAAGAGGGAAATTATTTCCCAGTAAAAGTAGGTCTTAGACAAGGATGTGTGATGTCACCGTGGTTGTTTAATATATTTATAGATGGGGTTGTAAGAGAAGTAAATGCGAGGGTCTTGGCAAGAGGCATGGAGTTAAAAGATAAAGAATCACACATAAAGTGGGAGTTGTCACAGTTGCTCTTTGCTGATGACACTGTGCTCTTGGGGGATTCTGAAGAGAAGTTGCAGAGATTGGTGGATGAATTTGGTAGGGTGTGCAAAAGAAGAAAATTAAAAGTGAATACAGGAAAGAGTAAGGTTATGAGGATAACAAAAAGATTAGGTGATGAAAGATTGGATATCAGATTGGAGGGAGAGAGTATGGAGGAGGTGAATGTATTCAGATATTTGGGAGTGGACGTGTCAGCAGATGGGTCTATGAAAGATGAGGTGAATCATAGAATTGATGAGGGGAAAAGGGTGAGTGGTGCACTTAGGAGTCTGTGGAGACAAAGAACTTTGTCCTTGGAGGCAAAGAGGGGAATGTATGAGAGTATAGTTTTACCAATGCTCTTATATGGGTGTGAATTATTATTATTATAATCAAGGGGGAAGCGCTAAACCCGTAGGATTATACAGCGTCCAGGGGGGGATGTGGAAGGCATTCAGGCTTAATTCGGGGAACTAGAGCACAGATTCAATTCCCTAAGTCAAGAGCCCCTCACCAACATCAAGGAACCTTCCATGAGGGGACATATGGGTGTGAAGCATGGGTGATGAATGTTGCAGCGAGGAGAAGGCTGGAGGCAGTGGAGATGTCATGTCTGAGGGCAATGTGTGGTGTGAATATAATGCAGAGAATTCGTAGTTTGGAAGTTAGGAGGAGATGCGGGATTACCAAAACTGTTGTCCAGAGGGCTGAGGAAGGGTTGTTGAGGTGGTTCGGACAGGTAGAGAGAATGGAGTGAAACAGAGTGACTTCAAGAGTGTATCAGTCTGTAGTGGAAGGATGGTGGGGTAGGGGTCGGCCTAGGAAAGGTTGGAGGGAGGGGGTAAAGGAGGTTTTGTGTGCGAGGGGCTTGGACTTCCAGCAGGCATGCGTGAGCGTGTTTGATAGGAGTGAATGGAGACAAATGGTTTTTAATACTTGACGTGCTGTTGGAGTGTGAGCAAAGTAACATTTATGAAGGGGTTCAGGGAAACCGGCAGGCCGGACTTGAGTCCTGGAGATGGGAAGTACAGTGCCTGCACTCTGAAGGAGGGGTGTTAATGTTGCAGTTTAAAAACTGTAGTGTAAAGCACCTTTCTGGCAAGACAGTGATGGAGTGAATGATGGTGAAAGTTTTTATTTTTCGGGCCACCCTGCCTTGGTGGGAATCGGCCAGTGTGATAATAAAATATATATATATATATATTAACATTTAGTGCAAGGCATAATTTCTTTTAATTTATTTTGTTACTACAGGTGGCTGACCAGATATGGAGTACGTGTATTTACTCACCTTCAGTTACTTTCATGTTGTTTGTCACTTCTACGTAAAACATTGTTTGACGATCACCAGATACTCCCACACCAGACCTGTTAATACCAGTGTATACTATGTTAAGCATGTTGGGTTTCTCTTGAGAGGTTTTATGTTTAAAATAACAAAGAAAAATGTTATAAGTTTTGTAAGCTGAATAATAAAAAAAAAAAAATTTAGTTGTGGCATAACCTGCATTTTTAATTCTTGTGTGCCCAAATTTTGTAAAAAAAAAAAATTATTTATTAAAAAAAAAAAAGAAATATGAAAAGAAAAAACTTCATTTCTTCATTTTGAGGTTACCTTGCCTTGGTGAGAGATGGCTAATGTGTTGTTTAAAAGATAAAAAAATACAGTGCAATGAATTTGATGAAAAATGATCACTTGTTGGCATAGCAACATAAATGTCCAAAGTTTTCAAAACAGTTATGAAAATTCATTTGAAACGAGACCGAATTAAATTTTTTTTTTTCTTCAGAGACCAGTGAGTGAACAAGGAATAATCATGCATAATTCTGATCACCAGTGGTTTTGAAAATAAAATAAACTTACATGGTACAAAGTGGACACCTGCCTGTAAGTTATGACTTTTTCAAAATGTTCCAAAGGGACATCATAACCACATTCTTCGAGCACCTCTTCTCTGGCAATTTGTACAAGTTCTTTACTTTTGTCCACAATACCAGCACAGAATTCCAGAGTAAGACCTCTTATTCCTGGATACTTGGCTGTATTTATAGTGCTCGATGCACGCTCCTCTGGGGGTATGCCACTGTAGTACACCGCTGTAAAACATTAAACATTTATGCAATAAAATCACAGTAAACAGGTGATATCACAATATGCAAAATAACCACTGTGGACAAAATAATGAATTTCCAAGAGCTTTTGTGATTTCTCACATCAAGAAACTATAAAAATAACAGGACATCAGAAGGCTTATAAGGCTTGACTTGTGGCTTAGCGCTTCTTTTTGATAATAATTATAAGGCTTGACATGTCACCAGTGGATTCAACCCTTAAACTATCCAAACGTAGATCTACGTTTGTGGGCATAATGCTCTGACCTTGATTTTCTCCATAAGAAAGCATGTAAAAAAATATAGATCTACGTTCAGAGCGCTACGTGAACAAACGTAGATCTATGTTTGGACAGTTTAAGGGTTAAACAAGGATGATTACAATGCTGGTCCACTGTGAATACCATCAGAGCATAAATTGAGTCAAGAATAATAAAGGTGAAGCAGAAATACGAAGATGATTATAAACTTAAGTATGAGTCATGAAATTGTAATCACATTTGTAAACGAATCAAAACAAGTGGGGCTTAAACCATGACAGGAATGTCCTGAAACTTGTCGGCCAGTGTGCTAACTACTGGCTAGCACACTGGCCTGCCAGTTCTACCACTCACCTGCCATGGCTTCAAGTCCCACCTGGTCTGTGATTAAGCATGATATTCAATTAGGTGTACAACAAATTTCTTACTCAGTATAACTTTCAACGTTCAGTGACTTTTACCTGGTCTGAACTGTCGCACAAGGATTAGTTTTTGCTTGTCCACATTGAATATGATGATAGACACACTTTCATGTAAGCTAACAAGATCCCATATCTTTTCAATATCATTCTGAAAGAAAAAGAAGAAAATGTTAAGTATTCATACTTATATCTAAAGTGATTTAGCAAATGTACACATACATATATGGGGAATTAGTGGGGCTCTGAAATGTAAACTTATGAACATAAGGCATGTAGTAACTCCAATGGTCTTTGATACACATATGGAGCAATGTGCACATATAACAATAATGTGTTCATAGAAGAAGTTCAACTGGATCTGGTCATAAGGACAAGTTTTTTTTTAATTGATGAACTGGTATTTATAGTAGAATTATTGTAATAAAGTTGGTAGAATTACCGACAATATGTAAAGTAAAAGGACACAAGTGCAACTAATGTGGCATTTTATTGTGGCAACGTTTCACTCTCCAGGAGCTTTGCCAAGCCGTTACAAACAGTACATGGACACATGAGCCTATATATACCCTGTGTGTCCATGTACTGTTTGTAACGGCTTGATAAAGCTCCTGGAGAGCGAAACATTGCCATAATAAAATGTCACATTAGTTGCACTTGTGTCCTTTTACTTTACAGTAGAATTATTGCTTATTTCAAAATTAAATGTGGAAAAATGGCAAATTTAGTAAATGAACTGTCCAGTGTGTACCTGGAGAGGGTTTCAGGGGTTTGTAACATTTACTGTGTGGTTTATAAAACAATTCAATATATTAAATAGAATTTTTTTTTAGATTTCAACATACATATATTAATGACAGTGGTACCATATGGTAGCTACTGTGGTGATTTGTGTATATTCTTTTTTAACACAACAGCTGTCTCCCACCAAGGCAGGATGACCTGAAAAAGAAGAAAAAATAAAAGGTTCTTTTTACATTTAGTAATTTATACGAGAGAAGGGGTTGCTAGCCCATTGCTCCCGGCATTTTAGTCGCCTCTTACAACGCACATGGTTTACAGAGGAAGGAATCTTCTCTGCTTTCCCTTGGAGATTTGTACATAAGAACATAAGAACATAAGAATGTAGGAACACTGCAGAAGGCCTACTGGCCCATACGAGGCAGGTCCTTATCCAAACGACATCTACCTAAAGCTACTCAAGAAACAACTCCCGCACCCCCCAACACCAATCAAACCCAGCCCCTCCCACTCATATATTTGTCCAGTCTCTTTTTAAAGCTACCCAAGGTCCTAGCCTCTATCACCCCACAGGGAAGACTGTTCCACGCATCTACAACTCTGTTAGAAAACCAGTACTTACCTATGTCCTTTCTAAATCTAAATTTATCCAACTTAAATCCATTATTCCTGGTTCTTACCTGGTTCGACACCCTCAGTACTTTATTAATGTCTCCCTTGTTTATGCCCGTCATCCACTTATACACTTCAATGATATCTCCCCTCATTCTACGCCTCTCCAGAGAGTGGAGATTTAAGGCTTTAAGTCTATCTTCATACGGGAGGTTCCTTACACAGTAAATCATTTTAGTCATTCTTCTCTGTATGTTCTCTAATGAGTCTATGTCCATCCTGTAGTAAGGGGACCAAAACTGAGCAGCATAATCTAAATGAGGCCTCACTAGTGATGTATAGAGCTGTAAAATAACTTTTGGACTTCTGTTACTTATACTTCTTGAGATAAATCCAAGTAATCTGTTGGCCTTGTTGCGCACACTGAGGCACTGCTGTCTTGGCTTTAGTATTTATAAATTACATTTCAGAATTTCCAGCCAAGACAGGATTCACAGCAATGGTTTCAAGTTGGTAATAGAGTTGTGGACAAGTGGAACAAACTCCCGAGTACAGTTATAGAGGCTAAAACATTAGGTAGCTTTAAAAATAGGTTAGATAAATACATGAGTGGGTGTGAGTTGGACGTGACTAGCTTGTGCTACTAGGTCTGAAGCTGTGCTCCTTCCTTAAGTAGAAGTGGCCTGACTAGGTGGGTCATTGGGCTAAGCCAGAGGGTAACATGGACCTACTTCGCATGGGTCAGTAGGCCTGCTGCAGTGTTCCTTCTTTCGTATGTTCTTACTAAGAAATCTGGCCGAGGATGACAAATTGAAAGAGGATTTAGAACATGTGAAAAACCCCAAAGCAGATGCGTTAACAAATACATTCCCGACATGGGTGGAAATGCTGAGGTGCTTCCTTGCACCTGGTGTCCCTGTTCATCTAGCAGTAAGTAGGTACCTGGGTGTTAGTTGACTGGTGTGGTTCACATCCTAGGGGACAAGACTGAAGGACCCCTGTGGAAATAAGACAGATAGTTCTCGGTGATTTTTATTATTATAATCATGAGAGAGCACTAAACCCGTAGGATTATACAGCACGTGAGGGAGATGGAAGGTATTCAGGTTTAAATCAGAGAACCGGAGCACAGATCCAATTCCCTAGATCAAGAGCCCCTCACCAGCATCAAGGAGCCTCCATTGAGGGGCAATAGTTTTCGTTGATACATTGACTTTCTTGGACTATCCTGGGTGGCAAACCCTCTGGGTTAAAAATCCAAACAAATCTTATCTTATAGGGTCCTAGGTACAGATTGATGCATTCATTTCATACTTCTAACTGAATAAGTTGAATGCTTAGATTTGGTTACATTACCCTGAGCATCTGAGTACAAACTACTTTTCATCATGACACAGCAGGATAGGTAATAGGTCTTCATTTTTGTGCTTTTAGGATACTGCTGCTCTATTTTATTGCAGAGTCTACCTCAACCTCTTGCTACCCTCTACCCCTGCACTATCCACTGCCCTGCTGCACTCCATGACCTAATAATCATCCCTCTCCCTCTTGCTACCCATTACTCCTGCATCCTTCCCTGCCCGGCAGTGCTGTATGACCCTTGTAGGTTTAGTGCTTCTATTTGATTATAATAATAATATTGCAGAGTCCCCATCCATGATACTGGGATGAAAGTAATACTCAGGTATGCATTACCCCATGTCAAGCTCTTTTACAGTCATACTGACTTCTTGTTCTTCATGGCACTCAGCTCTATATCTAAATAAACTTGCTAACACCTCTAATATTAAGATAAAACACATGAAAAAGATGTTAGGATATATAGTAGCCAAAAAATATATACAATATACAGCAGTAGTTTTACAGCACATACAGTGCTATGTATGTATATGGTAGCCATTTATGTCTGCAATAGCGCTGTATAGCCCTTGTGGCTTATCGCTTCTTTTTGATTATAATAATAATAATAATATGTCTGCAATACATATATTTTAGCTCTTCGCTGATAAGGCAAGATGAGCTTTATTCATAATTATTTTTTTTAATTATTTTACAAACAGGTGGCACAAATTTGTGCAACGGGTTTGGGGACATACCAGTAGATGATGAAGGAATATAATATTGATAATATATGAAAGCTTAACCTAAGAATACCAGTCATCTCCTCGACATGTGTACTACATGTTTTATTTCAGTTATAATGTTTATGGATTACTGCCCCTCAAGGAAGGTTCCTTGATGTTGGTGAGGGGTTCTTGATTTAGGGAATTGGATCTGTGCTCGTTCCCCGAATTAAGCCTGAATGCCTTCCACATCCCCCCCCCAGGAGCTGTATAATCCTCCGGGTTTAGCGCTTCCCCCTTGATTATAATAATAATAATATGGATTACTGCTTTAAATTTGGAAGTGGAATTTGTCGGCACAGTGTTTGGACACTATTCTGTATTATTGTTTATTTAGGTACAGGTACATGTAAGTACAATTATCATACATAGTAACATGTTAAAATTACTTGAGATAATATTATCATACATAGTAACATGTTAAAATTACTTGAGATAATCCATAAAAAGTCAGACACAGTGACTTATTTCCTTTGGCGTCCTAGTAATATCTTATTATTTAAAGCCTAACTGTAAGACTTCCACTGGTGCCCTTGTAATATCTTATTTAAATTATTATTATAATAATCAAGGGGGAAGCACTAAACTCGTTGGGTTATATAGTGCCTGTGGGGGGATGTGGAAGGTATTCAGGGAACTGGAGCACAGATCCGATTCCCTAGATCAAGAACCCCTCACCAGCATCAATTCCCTAGATCAAGAGCCCCTCACCAGCATCAATTCCCAAGATCAAGAGCTCCTCACCAGCATAAATTCCCTAGATCAAGATCCCCTCACCAGCATACATTCCCTAGATCAAGAGCCCCTCACCAGCATAACTTCCATGCATCAAGAGCCCCTCACCAGCATCAATTCCCTAGATCAAGAGCCCCTCACCAGCATACATTCCCTAGATCAAGAGCCCCTCACCAGCATACATTCCCTAGATCAAGAGCCCCTCACCAGCATACATTACCTAGATCAAGAGCCCCTCGCCAGCATACATTCCCTAGATCAAGATCCCCTCACCAGCATACATTCCCTACATCAAGATTCCCTCACCAGCATACATTCCCTACATCAAGATCCCCTCACCAGCATACATTCCCTAGATTAAGATCCCCTCACCAGCATACATTCCCTACATCAAGATCCCCTCACCAGCATACATTCCCTACATCAAGATCCCCTCACCAGCATACATTCCCTACAACAAGATCCCCTCACCAGCATACATTCCCTACATCAAGATCCCCTCACCAGCATACATTCCCTACATCAAGATCCCCTCACCAGCATACATTCCCTACATCAAGATACCCTCACCAGCATACATTCCCTACATCAAGATCCCCTCACCAGCATACATTCCCTACATCAAGATCCCCTCACCAGCATACATTCCCTACATCAAGATCCCCTCACCAGCATACATTCCCTAGATCAAGAGCCCCTCACCAGCATACATTACCTACATCAAGAGCCCCTCACCAGCATAAATTCCGTACATCAAGATCCCCTCACCAGCATACATTCCCTAGATCAAGAGCCCCTCACCAGCATACATTACCTACATCAAGATCCCCTCACCAGCATAAATTCCCTACATCAAGATCCCCTCACCAGCATACATTCCCTACATCAAGATCCCCTCACCAGCATACATTACCTACATCAAGAGCCCCTCACCAGCATACATTACCTACATCAAGATCCCCTCACCAGCATACATTCCCTACATCAAGATCCCCTCACCAGCATACATTACCTACATCAAGAGCCCCTCACCAGCATCAAGCACACTAAACCCCATGAAACTAACCTGTTTATAGTGCATTCTCAAGGGATTAACAAACTGTGAAGAAGTGAGAGGTTGTAGAGAGACATCATCAATAAGATCCATGACAGTAGTGAAGGAACTGACAGGTGACAGCTGGCTGTTACTGCTGTTACTACTGTCTATCTCTCCCTCAGACACCACCTGGCTGATCACCGGTACTTGCTTCTCCAGCCTCTTCCTCTTCCTCTTCTCGGGGGTTAGTGTCCGCTTCTCGGAGAAATCAGGCTTGGGTTTAGCGGCTATTTTAAAAAAGCCGATAGCGCCGTTACGGAAGCCTGTGCTCTTGATCAGCCGTCCGTCCCTCACACCTTTCTTCATATACTTGTTAATGAATAAATCGATTTTGTTCAAGTTCACCTTGTAGTTAGCGTAAATATACTTCTTTATCTTCTGCACGGAGGCGCCTTTTTCCTTAGAGCCGATTTGTGTGATAGCATTATGGACCATCTGAGATGTGGAAGGTCTGGAGTGATGCTGCTTCTTCTTCCTTCTTCTCACTTCTACATCCTCGTAATTCACTCCGTCGTGAAGGAATCCTTCAGTACTCTTATCCATCACATGTGCTCGCATGCCTCTACGGTTACACCTGTACTTGTCCGCGTATTAATGCATAACAAGGCGGTATTATGCATTTAAAAAGTGAAAATCTTGGTTTCACGGGTCTTGCTCAGGAGAGCCATATTGGTCGCTTATTAAATATTTTTAATAAGTAATTACACAATTATAATGACCTTAATTATTTTAAAACGTAAACAAATGTTTGTGTTTAGTCCCTCATTATTTGTGAAAATAAATATTTACTTTGAAATGCGTCATAAATGGCTAAGTTTTGCAAGACAGGTGGATATATTGAGGGAAATAAATTTTAAAGAAGAGTGAATGAGAGCATTGTGGCGGCGCCGGGTGTCGAGGCTCAGCTGTCCTGTTGTTTACATCATCAGCCAATCAGCAGCGACACCCTGGACCACCGCAACCCATACTTGATTCTGATTGGCTGATGCTTCACCTACACGTGCTGTGATTGGTCAGCACTGACATCTTCCTCCAGCTGGAGCATCAGAAGCATCACACTACTTCCAGCAGCAGCTACTCTAACTTCAACACTAAATATCTGCGTTTTACTAAGTTATTTACCCACAATCACACCATTTTGGGGGAGATAACACTTGTCTTACATCAATAACATCAGTGTAAGTTGTCTAAGATAACAACGGGGAATTAGAAGTGACATAAGACATTTTGTGGGTTCAGGACGACATGTTTAATTATTTATTTATTTATTTATTTATTTGAACATGATACATTGAAGTGGATAAATGAGACACTTGTGTAATATTTCTGTATCTTTATTCCGGGAACGTTTCGCCAGCCAGGGTTTCTTCAGTCCAATGCAGAGAGAGGTGGGAAGATTAGGAATTTGAGGTGATCAGTCCCTCAGTCTGAAGTCGATGTGTTGAGTCCATCAGTCTTGACTGATGTGTTCAGTCCAGTCAAGACTGATGGATTCAACACATCGACTTCAGACTGAGGGACTGATCACCTTAAACTCCTAATCTTCCCACCTTTCTCTGCATTGGACTGAAGAAGCCCTGGCTGGCGAAACGTTTCCAGAATAAAGATACCCAAAGGCTGCATAAGTGCTCATTTATCAACTAGTTTATTATAGAGTGATTTAGGTGTAATGTGACATATTTCAGTTGAGGTGATTATGTTAGTTAAAGAGTAATACCACCATGTCGATGTGGTATGCAAAGAGTATGTAACCTTCATTCGGTGCATGTACACACCCTCATTAAAAGGGTACCTCCCCATCCAGTGAACCAGGTGCTAAGGGTCACGATGGAGTCCCATCATCAGATCAGTATCTAGGTTCAGCCAAGGAGAAGGTGGATCTGGCAATTGTGGAGGTGATGTGGTTACCACTCACGTTTTCACCCTTGTCATTTCCATTCGAGAGCTGGTTGAAGCACGGTCTGCTTTCTAGTGCCATCAATTCTGCCTTGATTTCCATGGCGTACACTAATACCTATTGCTGTAATAGTGTATGTAGTGTACATACTGCTGTTTATACTTGGTGAAGGATAATATAAGTCAAAGTTTTCAGCTGTGTTTGCTCCCTTTACACCCAGGATAACAGGCCTTTTTGTTCCTGGGTTGTAATAGTCGAGGACACTTGAATTTTTCTATAACTGTAGCTTTGTGACTGGTCCCGTCAAGGGAGGTTCGTTGACTCTGGTGAGGGGCTCTTGATCTAGGGATTGGATCTGTGCTCCAGTTCCCTGAACTAACCTGAATACCTTCCATCCCCCCTACATGCACTGTATAATCCTATGGGTTTAGCGCTCCCCCATGATGATAATGTGTGAACAATGTAGTAGGACCCCAATGGAAATAAGTCACTTTGACTTTTTTGGGTTATCCTGGGTATTCTACACACACGCTGCTATGTATTATAATCTGAATCACTGTACGTATTTATGTGTATCTATACCTGAATAAACTTACTCCAGAGTTAGTGCTTAATTTGATTATATTATCTAGAACCATAATGGTGTTGTCATTATCTTTCACCAGAATTCATTATGTCAGAAATTGCATGTGACAGCATAACCCCCCTTTAATCCCTTGAAGGTAGGTAGGTACCTTGGTACTGGTGAGGGGCTCTTGATCCAAGGAACTGTACGTGTCCTTCCCTTCCCTTGCATCAAACCTGAATGCCTCCTATTCTTTATACATGATCCTAACAGGTTTAGTACTTTGATTAAAATAAATTGTCTAATGTTTATTCTGTATTATATATATATTGAATATGTGCATGACCCTTGTGGGTTTAGTGCTCAGTTTTTATCGTAATAATAATATATTGAATACAAACTCTGATATTAATTGGTAATATTCAAAAGTTTCTGTTACAGTTTAATTTAATGGTGGATTTTCGTTTTAAAATGCCTGTAGGATGGGAGGTATATAATCAGGGAAAAGTAGCTCAGGTTCCTTGGAGCACAAGCCCTGCAGTAGCATTGTCACCCTAAGTGAGGGGAACAGCATCAGAAATTTTAAAGTAGTGTAAAGTCATGAACATTACTACAATATATAAACTGTGCCCCTCAAGGGAGGTTCCTTGATGTTGGTGAGGGGCTCTTGATCTAGGGAATTGGATCTGTGCTCCAGTTCCTGAATTAAGCCTGGATACCTTCCATCCCCTCCCCTACATGCACTGTATAATCCAACAGGTTTAGCGCTCCCCATAATTATAATAATATAAGCTATGGAGAATGCATTACCTATAAAGATTTACTGAACAGTATATTATTTTACAGGTGCAGTATCAACAATGTCGTCAGCTACACTGAGCGTGGTAATAAAGAACTTTTATGATGAATACATGAAAAACACACCCAAAAAGCTGAAGGTAGTTGATGCATACCTAACATATGTACTGATGACAGGAGTTCTGCAGTTTGTATACTGCTGCATAGTTGGCAGTTTTCCCTTTAACTCCTTCCTCTCGGGGTTCATATGCACTGTTGGATGTTTTGTGCTTGGTGGTAAGTCATTTAATTATCATCTTTTATATTCATCACCATCCCTTTCCTAACCCCTTTCATAGAGGATGGTGGCTGTAGGACAGGTGGGGAGATACCAGCATACAGGATAGTGCCAGCTCAATTTTGAAGAGAACAATTAATCCCTAAGGTCTGTTAGAAACCTGCAATTCAGAATTTTCTTTCCATTTAGCAGAAAATATTTGAATAAAGTTTTGGTACCATGTATATCTACATGACAGACATCTCGTGGACATGAGGCCACTGCCATTGTGCAAGTATCATTGGGTTGTGTTGTCAGTCCAACATCTTTTTAATTATCTCGATGTGCAAAGACTTTTTTTGAGCTCCTCTGTGGCCTGAAATGGTTGCCCTGGCTGCCTCCTCCTCTGAAAGCCCACCTTTAATGAATATTACCTGTGACTAATTAAACTGAAACTGTATACTGCACCAAATATAACACTTGTGCATCCTTATCTGTTTCCACCCTCTTAACATCAGCCCTTCTCTCTATGTAGCACTGAATACCCCACACTGGTGTAGTAGTTTCTGCAGAGTGCCTGCACTCTGAAGGAGGGGTGTTAATGTTGCAGTTTAAAAACTGTAGTGTAAAGCACCCTTCTGGCAAGACAGTGATGGAGTGAATGATGGTGAAAGTTTTTCTTTTTCGGGCCACCCTGCCTTGGTGGGAATCGGCCAGTGTGATAATAAAAAATAATAATAATAAAAAAAAATAATGATGATAATAATAATAATGATAATGTAGATTACAATTAATAATTAGATTTCCCATCACCTGTAATTGTTTAAGATTACACCACTTGACATTGGTTTCAGTTTATATTGTATATTACATACTTGCATTCTTCAAATTTAGTTTATTCTTGTAACAATTACAATATATGATTTCCATGGTACTTGATTACAGCAGAGTACAGTGGACCCCCGGTTAACGATATTTTTTCACTCCAAAAGTATCTTCAGGTGCCAGTACTGACCGAATTTGTTCCCATAAGAAATATTGTGAAGTAGACTAGTCCATTTCAGACCCCCAAACATACACGTACAAACGCACTTACATAAATACACTTACATAATTGGTCACAGAGAGCACTTTACACACATAACCTGCATATAGGAGAGAGGAGCTTATGACGATGTTTCGGTCCAACTTGGACCATTTACAGGCTAGTGTGACATTGTAAATGGTGCAGGTCGGACCGAAACGTCGTCGTAAGCTCCTCTGCCCTATGTGCGGGTTATTTGGCTATCATTTCAGTCACGGTATTGTACCTTTTGTTCTTTTAAGTATTGTACTGTGTGTCTGCTCACCCACAGTTACCACACTGTAATATCCTCCCTCATTATGTATTTTTGCTTATCTGTTTATTGTTTTAATGAATTTATTTAGGTTCCAACCTTGCAACATGGATTAAAAAAAAAGGATAAGTGTTGTCATTTGCACAACACTGTGGGGTTCTGAAAAACAAATATTTTCATGGTGAAATATTTGTCAAATTAATACATATTTATTATCAATAGTAGCTTCATAATTGAGTACCTTAGAAATAAGGCATTTAGCTACGTTAATAATTATTTCTATATACAACACCTTGGATTTTGTTTAATATTTTTTTTATTTGTTTTTTTAGTGAGTTTGAGACTACAAGCAAATCCTCAAAATAAAATGCAGTTCCGTGGCATCTCTGCAGAGCGTGGGTTTGCTGACTTTATCTTCGCACACATCATCTTGCATCTTGTGACGATGAACTTCATTGGTTAATTCTTGGCCATTATACAGAGCTCATGTACTTGATTATTCATAAATATTTTTGATATGGGATACAGAACTTTTTCTGATAGACATGTACCAGCAGTTATGTTTGAGATGGGAATCAGTTTGCACAGTGGATTATAGAAGTTACTTATATGGGTGGTCATTCTGAGTGTGGACTTTCTTTGTGAAAATAAATGAAACTAAGCAAAAATTTTCCAGTTTTATTGTGTGTAGATCTTGTAATTAAGCTGCTTTTGTTAGCATGGTATTTAATGGAGGTTCCTTGATGCTGATGAGAGGCTCTTGATTCCAGGAATTGTAATTTTCCAACACTAACTTGAATCAAACTAGATTTCCTCCCATTCCCCAGATGCTTTCCTGTAGGTATAATAATGGTTAGCAATGCCTGAGAGGCAGGTTTAACTGACTATATGATCAATGAAATACAGTGGACCCCCGCCTTACGATATTAATCCGTTCCTGAGAGCTCATCGTGAGCTGAAATTATCGTAAAGCGAATTAATTTTCCCCATAAGAAATAATGGAAATCAAATTAATCTGTGCAAAACACCCAAAAGTCTGAAAAAAAATTTTTTTTACCACATGAAATATTAATTTTAATACACACAAACTTAAGAAGACGTGCACAATTAATACTCTACTAAGAATAGAATACATGACACTTACCTTTATTGAAGATCTGGTGATGATTGATGGGATGGGAGGAGGGGAGAGTGTGGAAGTTGTTATTGTTTAGAAGGGGAATCCCCTTCCATTAGGACTTGAGGTATCAAGTCCTTTTTCTGGGGTTACTTTCCTTCTTCTTTTAATGCCACTAGGACCAGCTTGAGAGTCACTGGACCTCTGTCACACAACAAATATGTCCATAGAGGTCTGTACCTCCTGTTCCTTTAAGATTTGCCTAAAATGGGCCACAACATTGTCATTGTAATAGTCACCAGCACGGCTTGCAATAGCTGTGTTAGGGTGATTTTCATCCATAAAGGTTTGCACTTCAACCCACTTTGCACACATTTCCTTAATCTTTGAAGTAGGCACAATGGATTCCACAACTGGCATAGGCTTCTCAGGGTTAGCCCCAAACCCTTCAAAATCTTTCTTAATTTCCATACTAATTCTCACCCTTTTTACCACAGGGTTGGCACTTAAAGCTTTATTGGGGCCCATGGTGACTTATTTTGCAGTTACAAGCACAAAAAACACTGGGATAAGGTGAAATGTACTGAATGTATGCATGGATACAACCGCACTGGGTGGCTTGTAAACATTGACGCTGAGGCCACACGTGGGATGCGTCCCGGACGAATCGCATGAGGCGAGGCAAAATTTTTGTGTTCAAATGTATCGTATGGCGGATTTAACGTAACGCGATGCCATTGTAAGACGGGGGTCCACTGTATTTGTGACATCGTTTTCAATGATTTATTACAAAAATGCACCAACCCGTGTGGGTCATGAAGTGCCATAAGGCAGTGGTGCTGACAACAGGGAAAAGTGTGACTCATGTGCTGGAAAGAAAATCAATCAGAAAGAAATGTTACAAATGAGAAGATTAGTTAAACCAGGATGAAAGGGATTCCTATTACTTAAGAATGTTAAGTGAGGCTAAACAGCCGTAACCCCCCCCCCCCCTCGAGGGAGGTTCCCTGATGTTGGCTATGGGCTCTTGATCTAGGGAATTTGATCTATGCTCCAGTTCCCTGAATTAAACCTGAAGGCCTTCTGTTCCCGCCCCCCTGCCACAGGCGCTGTATAATTCCTATGGGTTTAGCACTCCCCATAATCAACATTAGTTTAAGAAAGTCTGTCAGAAGGCAACAGAGGAACCACAGTTGCTGTCCACCATTGAATAAAAGAAAATTCAAGGATGTAGTGATGAGACAGAGAGCAGATCACTCACAGATGGTGCAAAGATATGTGAACTGAACTTTAGACTGAAGGAAGTATTCACTGAGGAGTCAGGAAGAAAACCTTAATAATAATGTGTCACTTGATACAGGGCAATTACTGGATATATAAACTATTCCATTCTTGATGCTGGAGGGCTCCTGATCTAAGGAACTGCACTTATTGTTTCCTTGGATCGAACCTGATTGCCTCCCATCCCTTATTCCCAAAGCACAAACTTTCATGTATCTTGTGCTTCTCCATTAATTTTTTTAACGCATCGGCAGTTTCTCACTGAGGCAGCGTGACCCAAAAAGGAAGAAAAAACTTTCATTATTCAACATTCACCATCACTTATACATAATCACTGTCTTTGCAGAGGTGCTCAGATACGACAGTTTAGACGTCCCCCCCCAAACTGAAAATATCCCAAACTCTTCCTTTAAAGTGCAGACATTGCA
>NC_091379.1:4465232-4467732 GCF_038502225.1 Cherax quadricarinatus
GACTCCTGGTTGTCTTCAAGACTCCTGGCTGTCTTCAAGACTCCTGGCTGTCTTCAAGACTCCTGGCTGTCTTCAAGACTCCTGGTTGTCTTCAAGACTCCTGGCTGTCTTCAAGACTCCTGGCTGTCTTCAAGACTCCTGGCTGTCTTCAAGACTCCTGGCTGTCTTCAAGACTCCTGGCTGTCTTCAAGACTCCTGGCTGTCTTCAAGACTCCTGGCTGTCTTCAAGACTCCTGGCTGTCTTCAAGACTCCTGGCTGTCTTCAAGACTCCTGGCTGTCTTCAAGACTCCTGGTTGTCTTCAAGACTCCTGGCTGTCTTCAAGACTCCTGGCTGTCTTCAAGACTCCTGGCTGTCTTCAAGACTCCTGGCTGTCTTCAAGACTCCTGGCTGTCTTCAAGACTCCTGGCTGTCTTCAAGACTCCTGGCTGTCTTCAAGACTCCTGGCTGTCTTCAAGACTCCTGGCTGTCTTCAAGACTCCTGGCTGTCTTCAAGACTCCTGGCTGTCTTCAAGACTCCTGGCTGTCTTCAAGACTCCTGGCTGTCTTCAAGACTCCTGGTTGTCTTCAAGACTCCTGGTTGTCTTCAAGACTCCTGGTTGTCTTCAAGACTCCTGGTTGTCTTCAAGACTCCTGGTTGTCTTCAAGACTCCTGGCTGTCTTCAAGACTCCTGGTTGTCTTCAAGACTCCTGGTTGTCTTCAAGACTCCTGGTTGTCTTCAAGACTCCTGGTTGTCTTCAAGACTCCTGACTGTCTTCAAGACTCCTGGTTGTCTTCAAGACTCCTGACTGTCTTCAAGACTCCTGGTTGTCTTCAAGACTCCCTGGTTGTCTTCAAGACTCCTGACTGTCTTCAAGACTCCTGGTTGTCTTCAAGACTCCTGGTTGTCTTCAAGACTCCTGGTTGTCTTCAAGACTCCTGGTTGTCTTCAAGACTCCTGGTTGTCTTCAAGACTCCTGGTTGTCTTCAAGACTCCTGGCTGTCTTCAAGACTCCTGGTTGTCTTCAAGACTCCTGGTTGTCTTCAAGACTCCTGGTTGTCTTCAAGACTCCTGGTTGTCTTCAAGACTCCTGGTTGTCTTCTAGACTCCTGGTTGTCTTCAAGACTCCTGGTTGTCTTCAAGACTCCTGGTTGTCTTCAAGACAAGACTCCTGGGTGTCTTCAAGACTCCAGGCTGTCTTCAAGACTCATGGCTGTCTTCAAGACTCCTGGCTGTCTTCAAGACTCCTGGCTGTCGTCAAGACTCTTGGTTGTCTTCAAGACTGCTGGTTGTCTTCAAGACTCCTGGTTGTCTTCAAGACTCTTAATTGTCTTCAAGACTCCTGGCTGTCTTCAAGACTCCTGGTTGTCTTCAAGACTCCTGGTTGTCTTCAAGACTCCTGGCTGTCTTCAAGACTCCTGGTTGTCTTCAAGACTCCTGGTTGTCTTCAAGACTCTTGGTTGTCTTCAAGACTACTGGCTGTCTTCAAGACTCCTGGCTGTCTTCAAGACTCCTGGTTGTCTTCAAGACTCCTGGTTGTCTTCAAGACTCCTGGTTGTCTTCAAGACTCCTGGCTGTCTTCAAGACTCCTGGTTGTCTTCAAGACTCCTGGCTGTCTTGAAGACTCCTGGTTGTCTTCAAGACTCCTGGCTCTCTTCAAGACTCCTGGTTGTCTTCAAGACTCCGGGTTGTCTTCAAGACTCCTGGTTGTCTTCAAGACTCCTGGTTGTCTTCAAGACTCCTGGTTGTCTTCAAGACTCCTGGTTGTCTTCAAGACTCCTGGTTGTCTTCAAGACTCCTGGTTGTCTTCAAGACTCCTGGTTGTCTTCAAGACTCCTGGCTGTCTTCAAGACTCCTGGTTGTCTTCAAGACTCCTGGTTGTCTTCAAGACTCCTGGCTGTCTTCAAGACTCCTGGTTGTCTTCAAGACTCCTGGTTGTCTTCAAGACTCCAGGTTGTCTTCAAGACTCCTGGTTGTCTTCAAGACTCCTGGCTGTCTTCAAGACTCCTGGTTGTCTTCAAGACTCCTGGTTGTCTTCAAGACTCCTGGTTGTCTTCAAGACTCCTGGTTGTCTTCAAGACTCCTGGTTGTCTTCAAGACTCCTGGTTGTCTTCAAGACTCCTGGTTGTCTTCAAGACTCCTGGTTGTCTTCAAGACTCCTGGTTGTCTTCAAGACTCCTGGCTGTCTTCAAGACTCCTGGTTGTTTTCAAGACTCCTGGTTGTCTTCAAGACTCCTGGTTGTCTTCAAGACTCCAGACTGTCTTCAAGACTCCTGGTTGTCTTCAAGACTCCTGGTTGTCTTCAAGACTCCTGGTAGTCATAAAGACTCCTGGTTGTTTTCAAGACTCCTGGTTGTCTTCAAGACTCCTGGTTGTCTTCAAGACTCCAGGCCGTCTTCAAGACTCCTGGCTGTCTTCAAGACTCCTGGTTGTCTTCAAGACTCCTGGTTGTCTTCAAGACTCCTGGCTGTCTTCAAGACTCCTGGTTGTCTTCAAGACTCCTGGTTGTCTTCAAGACTC
>NC_091379.1:4472732-4505519 GCF_038502225.1 Cherax quadricarinatus
GTAGTGGTGGTGGTAGTAGTGGTAGTGATGGTGGTAGTAGTGGTAGTGATGGTGGTAGTAGTGGTAGTGGTAGTGGTGGTGGTAGTAGTGGTAGTGATGGTGGTAGTAGTGGTAGTGATGGTGGTAGTAGTTTTAGTGATGGTGGTAGTAGTAGTGGTAGTGATGGTGATAGTAGTGGTAGTGATGGTGGTAGTAGTGGTAGTGATGGTGGTAGTAGTGGTCGTGATGGTGTAGTGATAGTAGTAGTGATTAGTAGTGATGGTGGTAGTAGTGGTGTGATGGTAGTAGTGGTGGTGGTAGTTTTGATGGTGGTAGTAGTATTAGTGATGGTGTTAGTAGTGGTAGTAGTTAGTAGTGAGTGTGATGGTGGTAGTGATAGTGGTGGTGGTGATAGTAGTGGTAGTGGTAGTGATGGTGGTGGTAGTGGTAGTGATGGTGGTAGTAGTGGTAGTGATGGTGGTAGTAGTGGTAGTGATGGTGGTAGTAGTGGTAGCGATGGTAGTAGTAGTAGTAGTAATGGTAGTAGTAGCAGTGATGGTGGTAGTAGTAGTAGTGATGGTGGTAGTAGTAGTAGTGATGGTAGTAGTAGTAGTAGTGATGGTGGTAGTAGTAGTAGTGATGGTGGTAGTAGTAGTGATGGTGGTAGTAGTAGCAGTAGTAGTAGTGGTAGTGATGGTGGTAGTAGTGGTAGTGATGACAGTAGTAGTAGTGGTGGTAGAAGTAGTAGTAGTAGTAGCAGTAGTAGTGATAGTGGTAGTAGTAGTAGTGATAGTGGTGGTAGTAGTAGTAGTGATAGTGGTAGTAGAAGTAGTAGTAGTAGTAGTAGTGATAGTGGTGGTAGTAGTAGTAGTAGTAGTGATAGTAGTAGTAGTGATAGTGGTAGTAGTAGTAGTGATAGTGGTAGTAGTAGTAGTAGTAGTGATGGTGGTAGTAGTAGTAGTGATAGTGGTGGTAGTAGTAGTAGTGATAGCAGTGGTGGTAGTAGTAGTAGTGATAGTGGTAGTAGTAGTAGTAGTAGTGATGGTGGTAGTAGTAGTAGTGATAGTGGTGGTAGTAGTGGTAGTGGTGGCGGTAATAGTGGTAGTGGTGGCGGTAGTAGTGGTAGTGGTGGCGGTAGTAGTGGTAGTGGTGGCGGTGGTAGTGGTAGTGGTGGTGGTGATAGTAGTGGTAGTGATGGTGGTAGTAGTAGTAGTTGTGGTGGTAGTAGTGGTAATGGTGGTGGTGGTAGTGGTAGTGGTGGTGGTAGTTGTAGTAGTGGCGGTGGTAGTAGTGGTAGTGGCGGTAGTGGTGGTGGTAGTAGTGGTGGTGGTGGTAGTAGTAGTAGTGATCGTGGTAGTAGTAGTGGTGATGGTGGTAGTAGTAGTAGTGATGGTGGCAGTAGTAGTAGTGTGGTGGTAGTAGTAGTAGATGGTGGTAGTAGTAGTAGTGATGGTGGTAGTAGTAGTAGTGATGGTAGTAGTAGTAGTGATGGTGGTAGTAGTAGTAGTGATGGTGGTAGTAGTAGTAGTGATGGTGGTAGTAGTAGTAGTGATGGTGGTAGTAGTAGTAGTGATGGTGGTAGTTTTCGTTATTTCCAGTAATAGGTAAACAAAAAATGGGAAAACCAATAAAACGAAGCCGGCGGCTGATTTTTGGGTTGAAGTTGATGGAGCCGCAGCCGAGTTTGTGTCCCAGTCAACATAATTCTGAGTCCACACACAAACATTAGTAAGAGCGTCAAGTTTCAGGACAAAAATGGAGAATCATTGATTTTTCCGAATTATCTGTTATCCTGCATTGTATTTTTCGTCTTGAGGTAGGCTTAAGTTTGCCCGAAATGCTCTAAATGCCAAGGGGCTTTCTGCATGCACACCAATGTCACTCATGTATCGGAAGGGTCTTCCAGGGGTCAGCGCCCCCTATAGTGATTATCAGAATTTTCTCTTCCTACAAAGGTTCTATTCCAAAACTTGAGAACACATCTTCCGATAGGTTTCAAACTTTCGATTTGGTGGCCTCTCAGACTTAGTGTGAAAATAATTTCCTTCGTGATACATGCTAATATACACCTGGAAAATACTTTTGAGGGACTGATCCCAAATTTGCACACAGAAATGACTCCCTATTAAAGCAAAAGACTGGGTAGGAGATGTAACATTCCTCCAGTGAATGTTACATCTTCAAGTAAGTGTCCGGGGCCCAAGACTGTTCAACTGCCTCTCAGCATACATAAGCGGGATTACCAACAGACCTCTGGCTGTCTTCAAGACTCCTTGCAGTCTTCAAGACCCTGGCTGTCTTCAAGACTCCTTGCTGTCTTCAAGACCCTGGCTGTCTTCAAGACTCCTGGCTGTCTTCAAGACTCCTGGCTGTCTTCAAGACTCCTGGCTGTCTTCAAGACTCCTGACTGTCTTCAAGACTCCTGACTGTCTTCAAGACTCGTGACTGTCTTCAAGACTCCTGGCTGTCTTCAAGACCCCTGGCTGTCTTCAAGTCTCCTGACTGTCTTCAAGACTCCTGGTTGTCTTCAAGACCCCTAGCTGTCTTCAAGACTCCTGGCTGTCTTCAAGACTCCTCGCTGTCTTCAAGACTCCTGGCTGTCTTCAACGCCCTGACTGTCTTCAAGACCCCTGTCTGTCTTCAAGACTTCTCGCTGTCTTCAAGACTCCTGGCTGTCTTCAAGACTCCTGACTGTCTTCAAGACTCCTGACTGTCTTCAAGACCCCTGACTGTCTTTAAGACTCGTGACTGTCTTCAAGACCCCTGGCTGTCTTCAAGAACCCTGGCTGTCTTTAAGACTCCTGACTGTCTTCAAGACTCCTGGCTGTCTTCAAGACCCCTGGCTGTCTTCAAGACTCCTGGCTGTCTTCAAGACTCCTGGCTGTCTTCAAGACCCCTGGCTGTCTTCAAGACTCCTGGCTGTCTTCAAGACTCCTGGCTGTCTTCAAGACTCCTGGTTGTCTTCAAGACTCCTGGCTGTCTTCAAGACTCCTGGCTGTCTTCAAGACCCCTGGTTGTCTTCAAGACTCCTGGCTGTCTTCAAGACTCCTGGTTGTCTTCAAAACTCCTGGCTGTCTTCAAGACTCCTGGCTGTCTTCAAGACTCCTGGCTGTCTTCAAGACTCCTGGCTGTCTTCAAGACTCCTGGCTGTCTTCAAGACTCCTGGTTGTCTTCAAGACTCCTGGCTGTCTTCAAGACTCCTGGCTGTCTTCAAGACCCCTGGTTGTCTTCAAGACTCCTGGCTGTCTTCAAGACCCCTGGTTGTCTTCAAGACTCCTGGCTGTCTTCAAGACTCCTGGTTGTCTTCAAGACTCCTGGCTGTCTTCAAGACTCCTGGCTGTCTTCAAGACTCCTGGCTGTCTTCAAGACTCCTGGCTGTCTTCAAGACTCCTGGCTGTCTTCAAGACTCCTGGCTGTCTTCAAGACCCCTGGCTGTCTTCAAGACCCCTGGCTGTCTTTAAGACTCCTGACTGTCTTCAAGACTCCTGGCTGTCTTCAAGACTCCTGGTTGTCTTCAAGACTCCTGGCTGTCTTCAAGACTCCTGGTTGTCTTCAAGACTCCTGGCTGTCTTCAAGACTCCTGGCTGTCTTGAAGACTCCTGGCTGTCTTCAAGACTCCTGGTTGTCTTCAAGACTCCTGGCTGTCTTCAAGACTCCTGGCTGTCTTCAAGACTCCTGGTTGTCTTCAAGACTCCTGGCTGTCTTCAAGACTCCTGGTTGTCTTCAAGACTCCTGGTTGTCTTCAAGACTCCTGGTTGTCTTCAAGACTCCTGGCTGTCTTCAAGACTCCTGGCTGTCTTCAAGACTCCTGGCTGTCTTCAAGACTCCTGGTTGTCTTCAAGACCCCTGGTTGTCTTCAAGACCCCTGGCTGTCTTCAAGACTCCTGGCTGTCTTCAACACCCTGGCTGTCTTCAAGACCCCTGGTTGTCTTCAAGACCCCTGGCTGTCTTCAAGACTCCTGGCTGTCTTCAACACCCTGGCTGTCTTCAAGACCCATGGGGCCTAGTTCATAGGCCTTTTATCAATCCATTTGCTCTTGTGGCACGGTTCACACAATGGCTGTGAGGTGCACAATGAACCAGCCGTGTCAGCAGAGAAAAAATCTAAAAATCTTGTCTGCTGTCATCCATATTGTTTATCTGTACTTCCTTGTTATTGTTTCTCGCATTACTGCCATTCAATTTAATTCAATTCAGTTCAAGTTTATTCTTTATAATGGTTACAATGTGGGGTTTACAGGTTTTGGGTATTGCGTGGTTTACATGTTATAAAATACTAATTACAGACGGGGCTACTAGGACACCTAGCATGGCTAGGTATTTCGGGCAGACTTAGATTAATTCTTAACATTAAATCCTTACAGATTATGGTATTAAGGCTAAGTGACTACATCATAATTTGTGAGTTTAAAAAAAACATACCCCGGCCGGGATTGAACCCGCGGTCAGAGAGTCTCATAGGCAAAGTTTTGACTAGTTAGGATTTATTATTTTAAGATTAAAATTAGTATTTCTGTGTTTATAGTCAGTGGGTGAGTGAATGTAATTGTGAACCACCAGGTGGTTATCATGTAGTTAGTTGTCGGGGTGGATCAGGGAGATAAGATGTTTTCTAACTGTAGTTTTGAAAGTGATTAATGTGTCTGCAGTTCTAGAGTTCTCAGGTAGGGTGTTCCAGATTTTAGGGCCTTTGAAATACATTGAATTTTTGTAAAGGTTTAGTCGGACACGGGGAATGTCATAGAGATGTTTGTGTCTGGTGTTATGCCTGTGGATCCTGTCACAACTATCAAGAAAGTGTTTTAGGTCAAGGTTGATATTGGAACTTAAGGTCCTGTAGATGTAGATTGCACAGTAGTAAGTGTGGATGTACTGAACAGGGAGTAAGTTTAGATCTATGAAGAGTGGGGGGGGTGTTGCCAGGGATGGGATTTAGTGATTATTCTTACTGCGGCTTTTTGTTGGCTTATTATTGGCTTTAGGTGTGTTGCTGCAGTTGATCCCCAAGCACAGATAGCATAGGTAAGGTATGGATATATAAGTGAGTGTTATAGTGTGAGAAGGGCAGTTTGCGGCACGTAGTATCGTATCTTGGAGAGGATCCCAACCGTTTTGGATACTTTTTTTGTTATGTGTTGGATATGGGCGCTGAAATTTAGGTTGTTGTCGAGGTATAGGCCAAGGAATTTGCCCTCATTATGTTTGGCAATTAGAGTGTTGTCGATCTTAATGTTAAGTTGTGCAACACCCGCTCCGCTACCAAACGTGATATAGTAGGTTTTGCCATTGATAAATGATATAAATAAGTAACTTTGTCTGGCCTTTTCTGGACTATCCTGGGTAATATATGCATATGTTACTATGCATGTTAATTGATGTAACTGCATATATGTGTACCTGTGCATGAATAACATTGCTTACTGACTTACCTTGAGCTTGAAGTCGGAGTCAACGGCACGCATACGAACACGGGTGTTCCTCCGCAGCAATGGCGGGAAAAATAATGGCTGGACGACACGTTGTAAGTAGTGCCTTAATTTTCAGCATTCTAAGGGATTTTTAGTGTCCAGATGAGGCTTTCCACATCATTAAATACTTAAATATAGTGTGTGGTAAATAGCACGACCCCAGGAACAGCTGGACAAGTGTTGACACAGAAGTAACCCAGGTGCAGTGCTCAACCCACAACTGGGTTACCTTAAGTAAGTTCCACCGTCTTTTAATATGTTAATTTTTCCGCTATAATCTACCTTGTACATAATTACTGCCACATTCGCTTTGTTTCGTGAGGTGACGTCCAGGATCTTTGCTTAATTTATGGTATAACTTAAATTTTTGAGGACTGATGTGTTGTAGAAGTCTGAGATTTACTCAGGATAACCCAGAAGTCTTATCCAGGATAACCCAGGAGTCTTATCCAGGATAACCCAGAAGTCTTATCCAGGATAACCCAGGAGTCTTATCCAGGATAACCCAGAAGTCTTATCCAGGATAACCCAGGAGTCTTATCCAGGATAACCCAGAAGTCTTATCCAGGATAACCCAGGAGTCTTATCCAGGATAACCCAGAAGTCTTATCCAGGATAACCCAGGAGTCTTATCCAGGATAACCCAGAAGTCTTATCCAGGATAACCCAGGAGTCTTATCCAGGATAACCCAGGAGTCTTATCCAGGATAACCCAGAAGTCTTATCCAGGATAACCCAGAAGTCTTATCCAGGATAACCCAGGAGTCTTATCCAGGATAACCCAGGAGTCTTATCCAGGATAACCCAGGAGCCTTATCCAGGATAACCCAGGAGTCTTATCCAGGATAACCCAGGAGTCTTATCCAGGATAACCCAGAAGTCTTATCCAGGATAACCCAGAAGTCTTATCCAGGATAACCCAGGAGTCTTATCCAGGATAACCCAGGAGTCTTATCCAGGATAACCCAGGAGTCTTATCCAGGATAACCCAGGAGTCTTATCCAGGATAACCCAGGAGTCTTATCCAGGATAACCCAGGAGTCTTATCCAGGATAACCCAGTAAGGGGCATCCAGTGGGTGCCCCGGTGGACTGTTGGCTAAAGCTCTCTCTTTACACACGGAGGGTCCGGGTTCGATTCTCAGCGGGGTGGAAACATTTCGACACGTTTCCTTACACCTGTTGTCCTGTTCACCTAGCAGGAAATAGGTACCTGGGTGTTAGTCGACTGGTGTGGGTCGCATCCTGGGGGACAAGATTGAGGACCTCTGGAAATAAGACAAGACAGTCCTCGACGACGCACTTTCTTGGGTGGCTAACCCTCCGGGATTGAAAATCCGGACGAAATCTTATCTTACCATTAAGGGGGAACCTGGGAGGATATTTAAACAGTGTCTGGGTTATCCTGTTGATTAATTTACACATATATTTGTATGATAATTTATGTAAGTGTATCTACGTGTACCTGAATAAACTGTGAGGTAAGGTGGGCCTCTGTGTACCGCCTTTTAACCTTTATAACCTTTAATTTTGGGTGTTTTTAATGTGTTTATCTTGAGATAAGACAGTAAATGACATGTAAACTTATTGATTAGCAGTAAATGTCACAGTAATACTGTTTGTATAGTGTCTGGGACGGTGTTTCCAAGTGTGTACGTCGTTGTTATTACGCCAGAGGATCGACAGTCATCTAAGTAATGCATTATCAGTTTATGGGTGATGTTGGTAGTGATGTTGGCTCGGTTGGTAGCGCACTCACCTCACACTCATGTCCGGGTTCGATCCCCGGTACGGGTGGAAACTTTAGGATGTCCTTCCTTACGATATCTGCTGTCACTATGCACCTAATAGTAAGTAGGTACCTGGGTGTTAGTGGACTGGTGTGGGTCGCATCCTGGGCACAAAACTGACCTAATTTACGGGAAATGCTCTGTATAACAAGGTACTTTCTATATAGTAGTATGTTATTGATGTCAACTATGGTCTGTATACCTTGTACATGTACTGGTATACCTTGTACATGTACTGGTATACCTTGTACATGTACTGGTAGTAATGAACATTATTACTACCTGGAGTTTACCTGGAGAAGGTTTCGGGGTCAACGCCCCCGCGGCCCGGTCTGAGATCAGGCCTCATGGTGGATCAGGGTCTGATTAACCAGGCTGTTACTGCTTTCTGCACGCAAGCTGACGTACGAACCACAGCCCGGTTGGTCAGGTACTGACTTTAGGTGCCTATCCAGTGCCTTCTTGAAGACAGTCAGTGACCTATTGGTAATCCCCCTTATGTATGCTGGGAGGCAACTGAACAGTCTTGGGCCCCGGACACTTATTGCATTGTCTCAGTGTACTCGTGGCTCCCCTGCTTTTCATCAGGAGACTGTTGCATCTCCTGCCGAATATATACAATACAATGCAAATTATTTTATTGTCTGCAAATATGCTGTACATTTTAGTCAGACTAGTCCCTTTAAGACACCGTATTATTTATGCAGATACTCTCGATTTAATCCCCCTTAGTATCAATATACTTTCTACCGTCACATAGGGAAATTTAAAGACGGCAGAAGGACTTTTTTGGGACCAGTGTGATCAAGGGGAACTAGAAGATTAATGATGGGTGACGCGGAGAATGTGTTGTCCTGAGACACTCTACCCCAGCCATCACCATCACTTGCATCATAACCTTGATTTTTAAAGTTTTGGAGGGGTAAGCTAGTGGAAGGGCTCGGTCAGATGACCAAAAGCTCCAGCTGTGGGTCATCATATGACTGAGACCCGCGTCAGGAAACACTTGTCCTGTTTCCTGACAAACCTTAGCTAATTCACACGATATACTGTATGGATAGAGAGGTATATTTATCTAACCGTATATACACTGAGTATATTTCAATCCCTAAAACAGGGATTGAAGTATTCTTGTCTGGTGGTGACAAGGTTAAGTATAACCTTAATGCCCCTAGTGTAGTAGATAGGTTTTAGTTAGTTTAATATCACGATTACATACCCCATACCCATCCTGTGGGCGCTAGTCAGAAGATTACAGAGGTACATAATGGGTCCAGGGACTGTACCACAAGTCACAGTGGTACATAATTCAAAGTTTATTCTCTATAAGGATTACAATGCTGAGTTTACAGAAATTTGGTTATTGTTTGGTTTACATGTAGTAAAATTGTGATTACAGAGTGTACCACTAGAACGCTTAGCATGGCTAGGCATTTCGGGCATACTTAGTTTTATTCTTAATTGTAAAATATTACAAATTATGAGGTAAGTTGGTATTATGGCTAAGTGACTAAATACTAGTTTGTGAGTTTAGCAATGTGAATGCTTTTGTTTTGGCACAGTACATAGTTTCAGTATTGGAGTATCACAGGATTCATTATTTTAAGATTGAGATTAATATTTCTGTTTATGGTCAAATGAGTGAGTGAGTGTAAGTGTGAACCACCAGGTGGTATTCGTGTAGTTAGTTGATGGGGTGTATCAGGGAGATAAGATGTTTTCTAATGGTAGTTTTAAAGGTGATGAATGTGTCTGCAGTTCTAGAGTTCTCAGGTAGGGTATTCCAGATTTTAGGGCCTTTGACATACATTGAATTTTTGTAAAGGTTTAGTCGGACACAGGGAATGTCGTAGAGATGTTTGTGTCTGGTGTTATGCCTGTGGGTTCTGTCACAACTATCAAGAAAGCGTTTTAGGTCAAGGTTGATATTAGAGTTTAAGGCCCTGTAGATGTAGATTGCACAGTAGTAAGTGTGGATGTACTGAACAGGGAGTAAGTTTAGATCTATGAAGAGTGGGGAGGGGGTGTTGCCAGGGATGGGATTTAGTGATTATTCTTACTGCAGCTTTTTGTTGGGTTATTATTGGCTTTAGGTGTGTTGCTGCAGTTGATCCCCAAGCACAAATAGCATAGGTGAGGTATGGATAAATAAGTGAGTGGTATAGTGTGAGAAGGGCATTTTGCGGCACGTAGTATCGTATCTTGGAGAGGATCCCAACCGTTTTGGATACTTTTTTGGCTATATGCTGGATATAGGTGCTGAAATTCAGGTTGTTGTCAAGGTATAAGCCTAGGAATTTTCCCCCATTATTTCTGGTAATTAGAGTGTTGTCAATCTTAATGTTAATTTGTGCATCTCCTGCTCTGCTACCAAACATAATATAGTAGGTTTTGTCAGTGTTAAGCGTAAGTTTATTGGCTGTCATCCAAGTCGATATTTTAATCAGCTCCTCATTCACAATGGTGTTGAGGGTGGCAAGATTAGGGTGAGAGATGACATAAGTCGTGTCATCAGCAAAGAGAATGGGTTTCAGGTGTTGGGATACGTTTGGAAGATCATTGATGTATATGAGGAAGAGCAGGGGACCAAGGACACTTCCCTGCGGAACTCCAGTATCAAGTGGCCGTGTTGCTGATGCTGTGTCTTTAATGGTGACATACTGATACCTATTAGTAATGTAAGATTTGAAATAAGCAAGTGCATGGCCTCTTATACCGTAATGATCAAGTTTGTGGAGTAGGATGTCGTGGTCTACTGTGTCAAAAGCTTTTCTTAAGTCAATAAAAATTCCTAGTGGATATTCCTTATTTTCCAATGCTGTGTAAAGCAGGTCTAGCATTTTTATGATTGCATCATTAGTGCTTTTATTTTTCCTGAATCCAAATTGGCAGGGGTTGAGTGTGTTTTGTGCCGTTATAAATGAATACAGTCTCTTGTGCACGAGTTTCTCAAAGATTTTGGATAGCAATGGTAAGTTAGATATTGGCCTATAGTTGTTTAAGTCTGTAGGGTCACCACCTTTATGTATTGGTGTAACCCTTGCCATCTTGAGTAGTTTCGGGAAGGTGCTAGTCTCTACTGACTTGTTAAAAAGTAATGAAATAGCATGCGAAAGGACATGGGCCGCTCGCTTGTACAGTAATTCAAAGTTTATTCTCTATAAGGATTACAATGTAATGGGTCCAGGGACTGTACCACAAGTCACAGTGGTACATAATGGGTCCAGGGACTGTACCACAAGTCAGAGAGGTACATAATGGGTCCAGGAACTATACCACAAGTCACAGTGGTACATAATGGGTCCAGGGACTGTACCACAACACAGTGGTACATAATGGGTCCAGGGACTGTACCACAACACAGTGGTACATAATGGGTCCAGGGACTGTACCACAAGTCACAGTGGTACATAATGGGTCCAGGGACTGTACCACAACACAGTGGTACATAATGGGTCCAGGGACTGTACCACAAGTCACAGTGGTACATAATGGGTCCAGGAACTATACCACAAGTCACAGTGGTACATAATGGGTCCAGGGACTGTACCACAAGTCACAGTGGTACATAATGGGTCCAGGGACTGTACCACAAGTCACAGTGGTACATAATGGGTCCAGGGACTGTACCACAAGTCACAGTGGTACATAATGGGTCCAGGGACTGTACCACAAGTCACAGTGGTACATAATGGGTCCAGGAACTATACCACAACACAGTGGTACATAATGGGTCCAGGAACTATACCACAACACAGTGGTACATAATGGGTCCAGGAACTATACCACAAGTCACAGTGGTACATAATGGGTCCAGGAACTGTACCACAACACAGTGGTACATAATGGGTCCAGGAACTATACCACAACACAGTGGTACATAATGGGTCCAGGGACTGTACCACAGTGGTACACAGACTGTACCACAACACAGTGGTACATAATGGGTCCAGGGACTGTACCACAACACAGTGGTACATAATGGGTCCAGGGACTGTACCACAAGTCAGAGAGGTACATAATGGGTCCAGGAACTATACCACAAGTCACAGTGGTACATAATGGGTCCAGGAACTATACCACAACACAGTGGTATATAATGGGTCCAGGAACTATACCACAACACAGCTACAGTCGTAATTAGTTACTTATGCAGACATGAATTAGGTCACACAGATAATTTACAAAAAACATTATAATTTAGCAAGATTAACTTGAAAAAATAAGAAATTAAGTGGTTATGTATTATTTACAGTGGGCAAAGTCAGGATATTTTTCTGGAGTGGTCTGTAACATACCACTGTGGATAAAATTGGCATTTATTGGGTATTTCTGAGTTTTTTCTGAATTATATCTAAATTGTGTCGTTCCAGTAAGCCAGATGTGACTATTGTCCATCTGGCTGGGTTTGTATGTCGTTTGGTCTGCATCTGGTGGTGATTTAAGCCACATCAACCAGGCTGTGGTGGGTATGTGGTGGTGTCTGCGTTACTGTGGTGCTGGCTGTGCTACTGTTTACCTGGAGTTTACCTGGAGAGAGTTTCGGGGGTCAATGCCCCCGCGGCCCGGTCTGTGACCAGGCCTCCTGGTGGATCAGCGCCTGATCAACCAGGCTGTTTACCTGGAGTTTACCTGGAGAGAGTTTCGGGGGTCAACGCCCCCGCGGCCCGGTCTGTGACCAGGCCTCCTGGTGGATCAGCGCCTGATCAACCAGGCTGTTGCTGCTGGCTGCACGCAAACCAACGTACGAGCCACAGCCCGGCTGATCAGGAACTGACTTTAGGTGCTTGTCCAGTGCCAGCTTGAAGACTGCCAGGGGTCTGTTGGTAATCCCCCTTATGTGTGCTGGGAGGCAGTTGAACAGTCTCGGGCCCCTGACACTTATTGTATGGTCTCTTAACGTGCTAGTGACACCCCTGCTTTTCATTGGGGGGATGGTGCATCGTCTGCCAAGTCTTTTGCTTTCGTAGTGAGTGATTTTCGTGTGCAAGTTCGGTACTAGTCCCTCTAGGATTTTCCAGGTGTATATAATCATGTATCTCTCCCTCCTGCGTTCCAGGGAATACAGGTTTAGAAACCTCAAGCGCTCCCAGTAATTGAGGTGTTTTATCTCCGTTATGCGCGCCGTGAAAGTTCTCTGTACATTTTCTAGGTCGGCAATTTCACCTGCCTTGAAAGGTGCTGTTAGAGTGCAGCAATATTCCAGCCTAGATAGAACAAGTGACCTGAAGAGTGTCATCATGGGCTTGGCCTCCCTAGTTTTGAAGGTTCTCATTATCCATCCTGTCATTTTTCTAGCAGATGCGATTGATACAATGTTATGGTCCTTGAAGGTGAGATCCTCCGACATAATCACTCCCAGGTCTTTGACGTTGGTGTTTCGCTCTATTTTGTGGCCAGAATTTGTTTTGTACTCTGATGAAGATTTAATTTCCTCATGCTTACCATATCTGAGTAATTGAAATTTCTCATCGTTGAACTTCATATTGTTTTCTGCAGCCCACTGAAAGATTTGGTTGATGTCCGCCTGGAGCCTTGCAGTGTCTGCAATGGAAGACACTGTCATGCAGATTCGGGGTGTCATCTGCAAAGGAAGACACGGTGCTGTGGCTGACATCCTTGTCTATGTCGGATATGAGGATGAGGAACAAGATGGGAGCTAGTACTGTGCCTTGTGGAACAGAGCTTTTCACCGTAGCTGCCTCGGACTTTACTCTGTTGACGACTACTCTCTGTGTTCTGTTAGTGAGGAAATTATAGATCCATCGACCGACTTTTCCTGTTATTCCTTTAGCGCGCATTTTGTGCGCTATTACGCCATGGTCACACTTGTCGAAGGCTTTTGCAAAGTCTGTATATATTACATCTGCATTCTTTTTGTCTTCTAGTGCATTTAGGACCTTGTCGTAGTGATCCAGTAGTTGAGACAGACAGGAGCGACCTGTTCTAAACCCATGTTGCCCTGGGTTGTGTAACTGATGGGTTTCTAGATGGGTGGTGATCTTGCTTCTTAGGACCCTTTCAAAGATTTTTATGATATGGGATGTTAGTGCTATTGGTCTGTAGTTCTTTGCTGTTGTTTTACTGCCCCCTTTGTGGAGTGGGGCTATGTCTGTTGTTTTTAGTAACTGAGGGACGACCCCCGTGTCCATGCTCCCTCTCCATAGGATGGAAAAGGCTCGTGATAGGGGCTTCTTGCAGTTCTTGATGAACACAGAGTTCCATGAGTCTGGCCCTGGGGCAGAGTGCATGGGCATGTCATTTATCGCCTGTTCGAAGTCATTTGGCGTCAGGATAACATCGGATAGGCTTGTGTTAATCAAATTTTGTGGCTCTCTCATAAAAAATTCATTTTGATCTTCGACTCTCAGTCTGGTTAGCGGCTTGCTAAAAACTGAGTCATATTGGGACTTGAGTAGCTCACTCATTTCCTTGTTGTCATCTGTGTAGGACCCATCTTGTTTAAGTAGGGGCCCAATACTGGACGTTGTTCTCGATTTTGATTTGGCATAGGAGAAGAAATACTTTGGGTTTCTTTCGATTTCATTTATGGCTTTTAGTTCTTCCCGCGATTCCTGACTCCTAAAGGATTCTTTTAGCTTAAGTTCGATGCTTGCTATTTCTCTGACCAGTGTCTCCCTGCGCATTTCAGATATATTGACCTCTTTTAGCCGCTCTGTTATTCTTTTCCGTCGCCTGTAAAGGGAGCGCCTGTCTCTTTCTATTTTACATCTACTCCTCCTTTTTCTTAGAGGAATAAGCCTTGTGCATACATCGAGTGCCACCAAGTTAATCTGTTCTAGGCATAAGTTGGGGTCTGTGTTGCTTAGTATATCTTCCCAGCTTATATCGGTTAGGACTTGGTTTACTTGGTGCTGGCTGTGCTACTGTGGTGGTGTCTGTGCTACTGTGGTGGTGTCTGTGCTACTGTGGTGGTGTCTGTGCTACTGTGGTGGTGTCTGTGCTACTGTGGTGGTGTCTGTGCTACTGTGGTGGTGTTTGTGCTACTGTGGTGCTGGCTGTGCTACTGTGGTGGTGTTTGTGCTACTGTGGTGGTGTTTGTGCTACTGTGGTGATGTCTGTGCTACTGTGGTGATGTCTGTGCTACTGTGGTGGTGTCTGTGCTACTGTGGTGGTGTTTGTGCTACTGTGGTGGTGTTTGTGCTACTGTGGTGATGTCTGTGCTACTGTGGTGGTGTCTGTGCTACTGTGGTGCTGGCTGTGCTACTGTGGTGGTGTCTGTGCTACTGTGGTGGTGTCTGTGCTACTGTGGTGGTGTTTGTGCTACTGTGGTGGTGTTTGTGCTACTGTGGTGGTGTCTGTGCTACTGTGGTGGTGTCTGTGCTACTGTGGTGGTGTTTGTGCTACTGTGGTGGTGTCTGTGCTACTGTGGTGGTGTCTGTGCTACTGTGGTGGTGTTTGTGCTACTGTGGTGATGTCTGTGCTAATGTGGTGGTGTCTGTGCTACTATGATGCTGGCTGTGCTACTGTGATGCTGGCTGTGCTACTGTGATGCTGGCTGTGCTACTGTGGTGGTGTCTGTGCTACTGTGGTGGTGTCTGTGCTATTGTGGTGCTGGCTGTGCTACTGTGGTGCTGGCTATACTACTGTGATGCTGGCTGTGCTACTGTGATGCTGGCTGTGCTACTGTGGTGCTGGCTATACTACTGTGATGCTGGCTATACTACTGTGATGCTGGCTGTGCTACTGTGATGCTGGCTGTGCTACTGTGGTGCTGGCTATACTACTGTGATGCTGGCTATACTACTGTGATGCTGGCTGTGCTACTCTGATGCTGGCTGTGCTACTGTGGTGCTGGCTATACTACTGTGATGCTGGCTGTGCTACTGTGGTGCTGACTGTGCTACTGTGATGCTGGCTGTGCTACTGTGGTGCTGACTTTGCTACTGTGATGCTGGCTGTGCTACTGTGATGCTGACTGTGCTGCTGTGGTGGTGTCTGTGCTACTGTTGTGGTGTCTGTGCTACTGTGGTGCTGGCTATACTACTGTGATGCTGGCTGTGCTACTGTGATGCTGGCTGTGCTACTGTGATGCTGGCTGTGCTACTGTGATGCTGGCTGTGCTACTGTGGTGCTGACTGTGCTACTGTGATGCTGGCTGTGCTACTGTGATGCTGGCTGTGCTACTGTGATGCTGGCTGTGCTACTGTGATGCTGGCTGTGCTACTGTGATGCTGGCTGTGCTACTGTGATGCTGGCTGTGCTACTGGGGTGCTGACTGTGCTACTGTGGTGGTATCTGTGCTACTGTGGTGGTGTCTGTGCTACTGTGATGCTGGCTGTGCTACTGTGATGCTGGCTGTGCTACTGTGGTGCTGACTGTGCTACTGTGGTGGTGTCTGTGCTACTATGGTGGTGTCTGTGCTATTGTGATGCTGGCTGTGCTACTGTGATGCTGGCTGTGCTACTGTGGTGCTGACTGTGCTACTGTGGTGGTGTCTGTGCTACTGTGGTGGTGTCTGTGCTACTGTGATGCTGGCTGTGCTACTGTGATGCTGGCTGTGCTTCTGTGATGCTGGCTATGCTACTGTGGTGCTGGCTGTGCTACTGTGGTGCTGGCTGTGCTACTGTGGTGGTGTCTGTGCTTCTGTGATGCTGGCTGTGCTACTGTGGTAGTGTCTGTGCTATTGTGATGCTGGCTGTGCTACTGTGATGCTGGCTGTGCTACTGTGATGCTGGCTGTGCTACTGTGATGCTGGCTGTGCTACTGTGATGCTGGCTGTGCTACTGTGATGCTGGCTGTGCTACTGTGATGCTGGCTGTGCTACTGTGATGCTGGCTGTGCTACTGTGATGCTGGCTGTGCTACTGTGATGCTGGCTGTGCTACTGTGATGCTGGCTGTGCTACTGTGGTGGTGTCTGTGCTACTGTGATGCTGGCTGTGCTACTGTGATGCTGGCTGTGCTACTGTGATGCTGGCTGTGCTACTGTGATGCTGGCTGTGCTACTGTGATGCTGGATATACTACTTTGATGCTGGCTGTGCTACTGTGGTGGTGTCTGTGCTACTGTGATGCTGGATGTGCTACTGTGGTGCTGGCTGTGCTACTGTGGTTCTGGCTGTGCTACTGTGATGCTGGCTGTGCTACTGTGATGCTGGCTGTGCTACTGTGGTGTTGGCTGTGCTACTGTGATGCTGGCTGTGCTACTGTGATGCTGGCTGTGCTACTGTGGTGTTGGCTGTGCTACTGTGATGCTGGCTGTGCTACTGTTTGCCTGGAGTTTACCTGGAGAGAGTTCCGGGGGTCAACGCCCCCGCGGCCCGGTCTGTGACCAGGCCTCCTGTGATGCTGGCTGTGCTACTCTGATGCTGGCTATGCTACTGTGGTGCTGGCTGTGCTACTGTGGTGTTGGCTGTGCTACTGTGATGCTGGTTGTGCTACTGTGATGCTGGCTGTGCTACTGTGGTGCTGGCTATACTACTTTGATGCTGGCTGTGCTACTGTGATGCTGGCTGTGCTACTGTGATGCTGGCTATACTACTTTGATGCTGGCTGTGCTACTGTGATGCTGGCTGTGCTACTGTGATGCTGGCTATACTACTTTGATGCTGGCTGTGCTACTGTGATGCTGGCTGTGCTACTGTGATGCTGGCTATACTACTTTGATGCTGGCTGTGCTACTGTGGTGGTGTCTGTGCTACTGTGATGCTGGCTGTGCTACTGTGGTGCTGGCTGTGCTACTGTGGTTCTGGCTGTGCTACTGTGATGCTGGCTGCGCTACTGTGATGCTGGCTGTGCTACTGTGATGCTGGCTGTGCTACTGTGGTGTTGGCTGTGCTACTGTGATGCTGGCTGTGCTACTGTTTACCTGGAGTTTACCTGGAGAGAGTTCGGGGGTCAACGCCCCCGCGGCCAGGTCTGTGACCAGGCCTCCTGTGATGCTGGCTGTGCTACTCTGATGCTGGCTATGCTACTGTGGTGCTGGCTGTGCTACTGTGGTGTTGGCTGTGCTACTGTGATGCTGGCTGTGCTACTGTGATGCTGGCTGTGCTACTGTGATGCTGGCTGTGCTACTGTGATGCTGACTGTGCTACTGTGATGCTGGCTGTGCTACTGTGGTGCTGGCTGTGCTACTGTGATGCTGGCTGTGCTACTGTGATGCTGGCTGTGCTACTGTGATGCTGGCTGTGCTACTGTGGTGCTGGCTGTGCTACTGTGATGCTGACTGTGCTACTGTGGCGGTGTCTGTGCTACTGTGGCGGTGTCTGCGCCACTGTGATGGTGTCTGCGCCACTGTGGTGGTGTCTGCGCTACTGTGGTGGTGTCTGCGCCACTGTGGTGGTGTCTGCGCTACTGTGGTGGTGTCTGCGCCACTGTGGTGGTGTCTGCGCCACTGTGGTGGTGTCTGCGCCACTGTGGTGGTGTCTGCGCCACTGTGGTGGTGTCTGCGCCACTGTGGTGGTGTCTGCGCCACTGTGGTGGTGTCTGCGCCTACCTCTGACGTTGCATTCTGCAACTCATTCTGGCACCACCAGTAATGCTCGTGCATATTTCAACGTTTCCTGGCGCTGCTTAACCACCACACTGCCAGACGTATAAGAACGTAAGAAAGGAGGAACACTGCAGGAGGCCTACTGGCCCATGCGAGGCAGGTCCAAGTCTCCCACCGCTGGGAGACGCGGAAGTAAATTACCGTTGTAAAATGGTGGGTTACAATTTCGTGTTAAAACTAAGCAGGTCAGTGATGGTAGTCTTGAAGTGACTTGTGTTCAGAAGTGTGTTTGCTGGAGCTGGTGTGGTACAGTGTTTGTCTGAACCCCTGGTTCACTGGTGTGGTACAGTGTTTGTCTGAACCCCTGGTTCACTGGTGTGGTACAGTGTTTGTCTGAACCCCTGGTTCACTGGTGTGGTACAGTGTTCGTCTGAACCCCTGGTTCACTGGTGTGGTACAGTGTTTCTCTGAACCACTGGTTCACTGGTGTGGTACAGTGTTTGTCTGAACCCCTGGTTCACTGGTGTGGTACAGTGTTCGTCTGAACCCCTGGTTCACTGGTGTGGTACAGTGTTCGTCTGAACCCCTGGTTCACTATTGTGGTACAGTGTTTGTCTGAACCACTGGTTCACTGGTGTGGTACAGTGTTTGTCTGAACCCCTGGCTCACTGGTGTGGTACAGTGTTTGTCTGAACCACTGGTTCACTGGTGTGGTACAGTGTTTGTCTGAACCCCTGGTTCACTGGTGTGGTACAGTGTTTGTCTGAACCCCTGGTTCACTGGTGTGGTACAGTGTTTGTCTGAACCCCTGGTTCACTGGTGTGGTACAGTGTTTGTCTGAACCCCTGGTTCACTGGTGTGGTACAGTGTTCGTCTGAACCCCTGGTTCACTGGTGTGGTACAGTGTTTGTCTGAACCCCTGGTTCACTGGTGTGGTACAGTGTTTGTCTGAACCCCTGGTTCACTGGTGTGGTACAGTGTTTGTCTGAACCCCTGGTTCACTGGTGTGGTACAGTGTTTGTCTGAACCCCTGGCTCACTGGTGTGGTACAGTGTTTGTCTGAACCCCTGGTTCACTGGTGTGGTACAGTGTTTGTCTGAACCCCTGGTTCACTGGTGTGGTACAGTGTTTGTCTGAACCCCTGGTTCACTGGTGTGGTACAGTGTTTGTCTGAACCCCTGGCTCACTGGTGTGGTACAGTGTTTGTCTGAACCCCTGGTTCACTGGTGTGGTACAGTGTTTGTCTGAACCCCTGGTTCACTGGTGTGGTACAGTGTTTGTCTGAACCCCTGGTTCACTGGTGTGGTACAGTGTTTGTCTGAACCCCTGGTTCACTGGTGTGGTACAGTGTTTGTCTGAACCCCTGGTTCACTGGTGTGGTACAGTGTTTGTCTGAACCCCTGGTTCACTGGTGTGGTACAGTGTTTGTCTGAACCCCTGGTTCACTGGTGTGGTACAGTGTTTGTCTGAACCCCTGGTTCACTGGTGTGGTACAGTGTTTGTCTGAACCCCTGGTTCACTGGTGTGGTACAGTGTTTGTCTGAACCCCTGGTTCACTGGTGTGGTACAGTGTTTGTCTGAACCCCTGGTTCACTGGTGTGGTACAGTGTTTGTATGAACACCTGGTTCACTGGTGTGGTACAGTGTTTGTCTGAACCCTGGTGTGGTACTGGTTCACTGGTGTGGTACAGTGTTTGTCTGAACCCATGGTTCACTGGAGTGGTACAGTGTTTGTCTGAACCCCTGGTTCACTGGTGTGGTACAGTGTTTGTCTGAACCCCTGGTTCACTGGTGTGGTACAGTGTTTGTCTGAACCCCTGGTTCACTGGTGTGGTTTGTCTGAACCCCTGGTTCACAGTGTTTGTCTGAACCCCTGGTTCACTGGTGTGGTACAGTGTTTGTCTGAACCCCTGGTTCACTGGTGTGGTACAGTGTTTGTCTGAACCCCTGGTTCACTGGTGTGGTACAGTGTTTGTCTGAACCCCTGGTTCACTGGTGTGGTACAGTGTTTGTCTGAACCCCTGGTTCACTGGTGTGGTACAGTGTTTGTCTGAACCCCTGGTTCACTGGTGTGGTACAGTGTTTGTCTGAACCCCTGGTTCACTGGTGTGGTACAGTGTTTGTCTGAACCCCTGGTTCACTGGTGTGGTACAGTGTTTGTCTGAACCCCTGGTTCACTGGTGTGGTACAGTGTTTGTCTGAACCCCTGGTTCACTGGTGTGGTACAGTGTTTGTCTGAACCCCTGGTTCACTGGTGTGGTACAGTGTTTGTCTGAACCCCTGGTTCACTGGTGTGGTACAGTGTTTGTCTGAACCCCTGGTTCACTGGTGTGGTACAGTGTTTGTCTGAACCCCTGGTTCACTGGTGTGGTACAGTGTTTGTCTGAACCCCTGGTTCACTGGTGTGGTACAGTGTTTGTCTGAACCCCTGGTTCACTGGTGTGGTACAGTGTTTGTCTGAACCCCTGGTTCACTGGTGTGGTACAGTGTTTGTCTGAACCCCTGGTTCACTGGTGTGGTACAGTGTTTGTCTGAACCCCTGGTTCACTGGTGTGGTACAGTGTTTGTCTGAACCCCTGGTTCACTGGTGTGGTACAGTGTTTGTCTGAACCCCTGGTTCACTGGGTTCACTGTGGTACAGTGTTTGTCTGAACCCCTGGTTCACTGGTGTGGTACAGTGTTTGTCTGAACCCCTGGTTCACTGGTGTGGTACAGTGTTTGTCTGAACCCCTGGTTCACTGGTGTGGTACAGTGTTTGTCTGAACCCCTGGTTCACTGGTGTGGTACAGTGTTTGTCTGAACCCCTGGTTCACTGGTGTGGTACAGTGTTTGTCTGAACCCCTGGTTCACTGGTGTGGTACAGTGTTTGTCTGAACCCCTGGTTCACTGGTGTGGTACAGTGTTTGTCTGAACCCCTGGTTCACTGGTGTGGTACAGTGTTTGTCTGAACCCCTGGTTCACTGGTGTGGTACAGTGTTTGTCTGAACCCCTGGTTCACTGGTGTGGTACAGTGTTTGTCTGAACCCCTGGTTCACTGGTGTGGTACAGTGTTTGTCTGAACCCCTGGTTCACTGGTGTGGTACAGTGTTTGTCTGAACCCCTGGTTCACTGGTGTGGTACAGTGTTTGTCTGAACCCCTGGTTCACTGGTGTGGTACAGTGTTTGTCTGAACCCCTGGTTCACTGGTGTGGTACAGTGTTTGTCTGAACCCCTGGTTCACTGGTGTGGTACAGTGTTTGTCTGAACCCCTGGTTCACTGGTGTGGTACAGTGTTTGTCTGAACCCCTGGTTCACTGGTGTGGTACAGTGTTTGTCTGAACCCCTGGTTCACTGGTGTGGTACAGTGTTTGTCTGAACCCCTGGTTCACTGGTGTGGTACAGTGTTTGTCTGAACCCCTGGTTCACTGGTGTGGTACAGTGTTTGTCTGAACCCCTGGTTCACTGGTGTGGTACAGTGTTTGTCTGAACCCCTGGTTCACTGGTGTGGTACAGTGTTTGTCTGAACCCCTGGTTCACTGGTGTGGTACAGTGTTTGTCTGAACCCCTGGTTCACTGGTGTGGTACAGTGTTTGTCTGAACCCCTGGTTCACTGGTGTGGTACAGTGTTTGTCTGAACCCCTGGTTCACTGGTGTGGTACAGTGTTTGTCTGAACCCCTGGTTCACTGGTGTGGTACAGTGTTTGTCTGAACCCCTGGTTCACTGGTGTGGTACAGTGTTTGTCTGAACCCCTGGTTCACTGGTGTGGTACAGTGTTTGTCTGAACCCCTGGTTCACTGGTGTGGTACAGTGTTTGTCTGAACCCCTAGTTCACTGGTGTGGTGTTTGTCTGAACCCCTGGTTCACTGGTGTGGTACAGTGTTTGTCTGAGTGTTACAGTGTTTGTCTGAACCCCTGGTTCACTGGTGTGGTACAGTGTTTGTCTGAACCCCTGGTTCACTGGTGTGGTACAGTGTTTGTCTGAACCCCTGGTTCACTGGTGTGGTACAGTGTTTGTCTGAACCCCTGGTTCACTGGTTCACTGGTGTGGGTACAGTGTTTGTCTGAACCCCTGGTTCACTGGTGTGGTACAGTGTTTGTCTGAACCCCTGGTTCACTGGTGTGGTACAGTGTTTGTCTGAACCCCTGGTTCACTGGTGTGGTACAGTGTTTGTCTGAACCCCTGGTTCACTGGTGTGGTACAGTGTTTGTCTGAACCCCTGGTTCACTGGTGTGGTACAGTGTTTGTCTGAACCCCTGGTTCACTGGTGTGGTACAGTGTTTGTCTGAACCCCTGGTTCACTGGTGTGGTACAGTGTTTGTCTGAACCCCTGGTTCACTGGTGTGGTACAGTGTTTGTCTGAACCCCTGGTTCACTCCCTCTTACGTCAGACTTTTAACAAATACCGACTAGTATTTCTGCTGCCACAACTACTACTACCACAAGTACTACAAAATTACAACGATTATATTATGCTTTGCACCTAGCTCTATACCACTATCTCCCCTCTATACCAGTATCTCCCCTCTATACCAGTATCTCCCCTCTATACCAGTATCTCCCCTCTATACCTATATCTCCCCTCTATACCAATATCTCCCCTCTATACCAATATCTCCCCTCTATACCAATATCTCCCCTCTATACCAATATCTCCCCTCTATACCAATATCTCCCCTCTATACCAATATCTCCCCTCTATACCAATATCTCCCCTCTATACCATTATCTCCCCTCTATACGAATATCTCCCCTCTATACCAATATCTCCCCTCTATACCAATATCTCCCCTCTATACCTATACCTCCCCTCTATACCAATATCTCCCCTCTATACCAATATCTCCCCTCTATACCTATATCTCCCCTCTATACCAATATCTCCCCTCTATACCCATATCTCCCCTCTATACCTATATCTCCCCTCTATACCTATATCTCCCCTCTATACCAGTATCTCCCCTCTATACCAGTATCTCCCCTCTATACCTATATCTCCCCTCTATACCAATATCTCCCCTCTATACCAATATCTCCCCTCTATACCAATATCTCCCCTCTATACCAATATCTCCCCTCTATACCAGTATCTCCCCTCTATACCAATATCTCCCCTCCATACCAATATCTCCCCTCTATACCTATATCTCCCCTCTATACCAGTATCTCCCCTCTATACCAGTATCTCCCCTCTATACCTATATCTCCCCTCTATACCAATATCTCCCGTCTATACCAATATCTCCCCTCTATACCAATATCTCCCCTCTATACCAATATCTCCCCTCTATACCAGTATCTCCTTTCTATACCAATATCTCCCCTCCATTCCAATATCTCCCCTCTATACCTATATCTCCCCTCTATACCAGTATCTCCCCTCTATACCAGTATCTCCCCTCTATACCTATATCTCCCCTCTATACCAATATCTCCCCTCTATACCAATATCTCCCCTCTATACCAGTATCTCCCCTCTATACCAATATCTTCCCTCTATACCTATATCTCCCCTCTATACCAGTATCTCCCCTCTATACCAGTATCTCCCCTCTATACCTATATCTCCCCTCTATACCAATATCTCCCCTCTATACCAGTATCTCCCCTCTATACCAGTATCTCCCCTCTATACCAATATCTCCCCTCTATACCAATATCTCCCCTCTATACCAATATCTCCCCTCTATACCAATATCTCCCATCTATACCAATATCTCCCCTCTATACCAATATCTCCCCTCTATACCAAAATCTCCCCTCTATACCAATATCTCCCCTCTATACCTATATCTCCCCTCTATACCAATATCTCCCCTCTATACCAATATCTCCCCTCCATACCAATATCTCCCCTCTATACCAATACCTCCCGTCTATACCAATATCTCCCCTCTATACCAATATCTCCCCTCTATACCAATATCTCCCCTCTATACCAATATCTCCCCTCTATACCAATACCTCCCCTCTATTCCAATATCTCCCCTCTATACGAATACCTCCCCTCTATACCAATATCTCCCCTCTATACCAATATCTCCCCTCTACACCAATATCTCCCCTCTATACCAATATCTCCCCTCTATACCAATATCTCCCCTCTATACCAATATCTCCCCTCTATACCAATATCTCCCCTCTACACCAATATCTCCCCTCTATACCAATATCTCCCCTCTATACCAATATCTCCCCTCTATACCAATATCTCCCCTCTATACCTACATCTCCCCTCTATACCAATATCTCCCCTCTATACCAATATCTCCCCTCTATACCAATATCTCCCCTCTATACCAATATCTCCCCTCTATACCAATATCTCCCCTCTATACCTACATCTCCCCTCTATACCAATATCTCCCCTCTACACCAATATCTCCCCTCTATACCAATATCTCCCCTCTATACCAATATCTCCCCTCTATACCAATATCTCCCCTCTATACCAATATCTCCCCTCTATACCAATATCTCCCCTCTATACCTACATCTCCCCTCTATACCAATATCTCCCCTCTATACCAATATCTCCCCTCTATACCAATATCTCCCCTCTATACCAATATCTCCCCTCTATACCAATATCTCCCCTCTATACCAATATCTCCCCTCTATACCAATATCTCCCCTCTATACCAATATCTCCCCTCTATACCAATATCTCCCCTCTATACCAATATCTCCCCTCTATACCAATATCTCCCCTCTATACCAATATCTCCCCTCTATACCAATATCTCCCCTCTATACCAATATCTCCCCTCTATACCAATATCTCCCCTCTATACCAATATCTCCCCTCTATACCAATATACTCCCCCTCTATACCAATATCTCCCCTCTATACCAATATCTCCCCTCTATACCAATATCTCCCCTCTATACCAATATCTCCCCTCTATACCAATATCTCCCCTCTATACCAATATCTCTCCCTCTATACCAATATCTCCCCTCTATACCAATATCTCCCCTCTATACCAATATCTCCCCTCTATACCAATATCTCCCCTCTATACCAATATCTCCCCTCTATACCAATATCTCCCCTCTATACCAATATCTCCCCTCTATACCAATATCTCCCCTCTATACCAATATCTCCCCTCTATACCAATATCTCCCCTCTATACCAATATCTCCCCTCTATACCAGTATCTCCCCTCTATACCAATATCTCCCCTCTATACCAATATCTCCCCTCTATGCCAATATCTCCCCTCTATACCAATATCTCCCCTCTATACCAAAATCTCCGCTCTATACCAAAATCTCCCCTCTATACCTATATCTCCCCTCTATACCAATATCTCCCCTCTATACCAATATCTCCCCTCTATACCAATATCTCCCCTCTATACCAATATCTCCCCTCTATACCAATATCTCCCCTCTATACCAATATCTCCCCTCTATACCAATATCTCCCCTCTATACCAATATCTCCCCTCTATACCAATATCTCCCCTCTATACCAGTATCTCCCCTCTACTGTCTCGTATGCTGGACTCATTTCTTTTCTACCATGGTGACCTCTCGGTTAAAATTTTCTTCACATTTTTAAGTAATCTGGGAACCTCTTTCTCTTCTATAAAGAGAATTTGTTCATCTAGTCGATCAAAAATGTGGATGTGGCGTCAATATTTTAGATATGTTATCAGCAATAAGATGTGTTGTTATTTATATCTTGTAAGGTCTGGAGGTGTCTCTGGAGGGTTGCATGTTGCCAAGTTGAGATGTAATGTTACAGTGTATGGTACTGTGTCTGTCCTTATACCAGTGTATGGTACTGTGTCTGTCCTTATACCAGTGTATGGTACTGTGTCTGTCCTTATACCAGTGTATGGTACTGTGTCTGTCCTTATACCAGTGTATGGTACTGTGTCTGTCCTTATACCAGTGTATGGTACTGTGTCTGTCCTTATACCAGTGTATGGTACTGTGTCTGTCCTTATACCAGTGTATGGTACTGTGTCTGTCCTTATACCAGTGTATGGTACTGTGTCTGTCCTTATACCAGTGTATGGTACTGTGTCTGTCCTTATACCAGTGTATGGTACTGTGTCTGTCCTTATACCAGTGTATGGTACTGTCTCTGTTCTTATACCAGTGTATGGTACTGTGTCTGTCCTTATACCAGTGTATGGTACTGTGTCTGTCCTTATACCAGTGTATGGTACTGTGTCTGTCCTTATACCAGTGTATGGTACTGTCTCTGTTCTTATACCAGTGTATGGTACTGTCAGTGTATGGTACTGTGTCTGTCCTTATACCAGTGTATGGTACTGTGTCTGTCCTTATACCAGTGTATGGTACTGTCTCTGTCCTTATACCAGTGTATGGTACTGTCTCTGTTCTTATACCAGTGTATGGTACTGTGTCTGTCCTTATACCAGTGTATGGTACTGTCTCTGTTCTTATACCAGTGTATGGTACTGTCTCTGTCCTTATACCAGTGTATGGTACTGTCTCTGTTCTTATACCAGTGTATGGTACTGTCTCTGTCCTTATACCAGTGTATGGTACTGTCTCTGTTCTTATACCAGTGTATGGTACTGTGTCTGTCCTTATACCAGTGTATGGCACTCTGTCCTTATACCAGTGTATGGTACTGTGTCTGTCCTTATACCAGTGTATGGTACTGTGTCTGTCCTTATACCAGTGTATGGCACTGTGTCTGTCCTTATACCAGTGTATGGTACTGTCTCTGTTCTTATACCAGTGTATGGCACTGTCTCTGTCCTTATACCAGTGTATGGCACTCTGTCCTTATACCAGTGTATGGTACTGTCTCTGTCCTTATACCAGTGTATGGTACTGTCTCTGTTCTTATACCAGTGTATGGTACTGTGTCTGTCCTTATACCAGTGTATGGTACTGTCTCTGTCCTTATACCAGTGTATGATACTGTGTCTGTCCTTATACCAGTGTATGGTACTGTCTCTGTCCTTATACCAGTGTATGGCACTGTCTCTGTCCTTATACCAGTGTATGGCACTCTGTCCTTATACCAGTGTATGGTACTGTCTCTGTCCTTATACCAGTGTATGGTTCTGTCTCTGTCCTTATACCAGTGTATGGTACTGTGTCTGTCCTTATACCAGTGTATGGTACTGTCTCTGTTCTTATACCAGTGTATGGTACTGTCTCTGTTCTTATACCAGTGTATGGCACTCTGTCCTTATACCAGTGTATGGTACTGCCTCTGTCCTTACTGTGTCTGTCCTTATACCAGTGTATGGTACTGTCTCTGTTCCTTATACCAGTGTATGGTACTGTCTCTGTTCTTATACCAGTGTATGGTACTGTGTCTGTCCTTATACTGTGTCTGTCCTTATACCAGTGTATGGTACTGTGTCTGTCCTTATACCAGTGTATGGTACTGTCTCTGTCCTTATACCAGTGTATGGCACTCTGTCCTTATACCAGTGTATGGTACTGTCTCTGTCCTTATACCAGTGTATGGTTCTGTCTCTGTCCTTATACCAGTGTATGGTACTGTGTCTGTCCTTATACCAGTGTATGGTACTGTCTCTGTTCTTATACCAGTGTATGGTACTGTCTCTGTTCTTATACCAGTGTATGGCACTCTGTCCTTATACCAGTGTATGGTACTGTCTCTGTTCTTATACCAGTGTATGGCACTCTGTCCTTATACCAGTGTATGGTACTGTCTCTGTTCTTATACCAGTGTATGGCACTCTGTCCTTATACCAGTGTATGGTACTGTCTCTGTTCTTATACCAGTGTATGGCACTCTGTCCTTATACCAGTGTATGGTACTGTCTCTGTCCTTATACCAGTGTATGGCACTCTGTCCTTATACCAGTGTATGGTACTGTCTCTGTCCTTATACCAGTGTATGGCACTCTGTCCTTATACCAGTGTATGGTACTGTCTCTGTCCTTATACCAGTGTATGGCACTCTGTCCTTATACCAGTGTATGGTACTGTCTCTGTTCTTATACCAGTGTATGGCACTCTGTCCTTATACCAGTGTATGGTACTGTCTCTGTTCTTATACCAGTGTATGGTACTCTGTCCTTATACCAGTGTATGGTACTGTCTCTGTCCTTATACCAGTGAATGGCACTCTGTCCTTATACCAGTGTATGGTACTGTCTCTGTCCTTATACCAGTGAATGGCACTCTGTCCTTATACCAGTGTATGGTACTGTCTCTGTCCTTATACCAGTGTATGGCACTCTGTCCTTATACCAGTGTATGGTACTGTCTGTGCTTATACCAGTGTATGGTACTGTCTCTGTTCTTATACCAGTGTATGGCACTGTCTGTGCTTATACCAGTGTATGGTACTGCCTCTGTCCTTATTCCAGTGTATGGCACTGTCTCTGTCCTTATACCAGTGTATGGCACTGTCTCTGTCCTTATACCAGTGTATGGCACTGTCTCTGTCCTTATACCAGTGTATGGCACTGCCTCTGTCCTCATACCCGTGTATGGCACTGTCTCTGTCCTTATACCAGTGTATGGCACTGTCTCTGTCCTTATACCAGTGTATGGCACTGTCTCTGTCCTTATACCAGTGTATGGCACTGTCTCTGTCCTTATACCAGTGTATGGCACTGCCTCTGTCCTCATACCCGTGTATGGCACTGTCTCTGTCCTTATACCAGTATATGGCACTGTCTCTGTCCTTATACCAGTGTATGGCACTGTCTCTGTCCTTATACCAGTGTATGGTACTGCCTCTGTCCTTATTCCAGTGTATGGCACTGTCTGTGCTTATACCAGTGTATGGTACTGCCTCTGTCCTTATTCCAGTGTATGGCACTGTCTCTGTCCTTATACCAGTGTATGGCACTGTCTCTGTCCTTATACCAGTGTATGGCACTGTCTCTGTCCTTATACCAGTGTATGGCACTGCCTCTGTCCTCATACCCGTGTATGGCACTGTCTCCGTCCTTATTCCAGTGTATGGCATTGTCTCTGTCCTTATACCAGTGTATAGTACTGTCTCTGTCCTTATTCCAGTTTATGGCACTGTTTCTGTCCTTATACCAGTGTATGGCACTGTCTCTGTCCTTATACCAGTGTATGGCACTGTCTCTGTCCTTATTCCAGTGTATGGCACTGTCTCTGTCCTTATACCAGTGTATGGCACACTCTCTGTCCTTATTCCAGTGTATGGCACTGTCTCTGTCCTTATACCAGTGTATGGCACTGTCTCTGTCCTTATACCTGCGTATGGCACTGTCTCTGTCCTCATACCCGTGTATGGCACTGTCTCTGTCCTTATACCAGTGTATGGCAGTGTTTCTGTCCTTATACCAGTGTATGGCACTGTCTCTGTCCTTATACCAGCGTATGGCACTGTCTCTGTCCTCATACCCGTGTATGGCACTGTCTCTGTCCTTATACCAGTGTATGGCACTGTCTCTGTCCACGTACCAGTGTATGACACTGTCCACACACCAGTGTATGACACTGTCCACACACCAGTGTATGACAGTGTCCACACACGAGTGTATGACACTGTGCACACACCAGTGTATGAGACTGTTCACACACCAGTGTATGACACTGTCCACACACCAGTGTATGACACTGTCCACACACCAGTGTATGACACTCTTCACACACCAGTGTATGACACTGTCCACACACCAGTGTATGACACTGTCCACACACCAGTGTATGACTCCGTTCACACCTGTGTGTGACACTGTCCACACACCAATGTATGACACTGTCCACACACCAGTGTATGACACAGTGCACACACCAGTGTATGACACTGTCCACACACCAGTGTATGACACTGTCCACACACCAGTGTATGACACAGTCCACACACCAGTGTATGACACATTCCACACACCAGTGTATGACACTGTCCACACACCAGTGTATGACACTGTCCACACACCAGTGTATGACACAGTCCACACACCAGTGTATGACACATTCCACACACCAGTGTAACACACTGTCCACACACCAGTGTATGACACCGTCCACACACCAGTGTATGACACTGTCCACACACCAATGTATGACACTGTCCACACACCAGTGTATGACACAGTCCACACACCAGTGTATGACACTGTCCACACACCAATGTATGACACTGTCCACACACCAGTGTATGACACTGTCCACACACTAGTGTATGACACTGTCCACACACCAGTGTATGACACTGTCCACACACCAGTGTATGACACTGTCCACACACCAGTGTATGACACAGTCCACACACCAGTGTATGACACTGTCCACACACCAGTGTATGACACAGTCCACACACCAGTGTATGACACAGTCCACACACCAGTGTATGACACTCTCCACACACCAGTGTATGACACTGTCCACACACCAGTGTATGACACAGTCCACACACCAGTGTATGACACTGTCCACACACCAGTGTATGACACTGTCCACACACCAGTGTATGACACATTCCACACACCAGTGTATGACAATGTCCACACACCAGTGTATGACACCGTCCACACACCAGTGTATGACACAGTCCACACACCAGTGTATGACACTGTCCACACACCAGTGTATGACACTGTCCACACACCAGTGTATGACACAGTCCACACACCAGTGTATGACACTGTCCACATACCAGTGTATGACACTGTCCACACACCAGTGTATGACACTGTCCACACACCAGTGTATGACACTGTCCACACACCAGTGTATGACACTGTCCACACACTAGTGTATGACACTGTCCACACACCAGTGTATGACACAGTCCACACACCAGTGTATGACACTGTCCACACACCAGTGTATGACACTGTCCACACACCAGTGTATAACACTGTCCACACACCAGTGTATAACACTGTCCACACACCAGTGTATAACACTGTCCACACACCAGTGTATGACACTGTCCACACACCAGTGTATAACACTGTCCACACACCAGTGTATGACACTGTCCACACACCAGTGTATGACACTGTCCACACACCAGTGTATGACACTGTCCACACACCAGTGTATGACACTAACATGTCCACACACCAGTGTATGCCACTAACATGTCCACACACCAGTGTATGACACTAACATCTCCACACAAATCATACTTCCAGATAATTATGACAAACTTAGTCCACCAGTAACAACATCTTGCGGTCTACTGACCTTGTTAGTTTCTCCATAGATAATGTTTGACTCGACATACGTCATTATTATGGATAATGTTTGACTCGACATACGTCATTATTATGGATAATGTTTGACTCGACATACGTCATTATTATGGATAATGTTTGACTCGACATACGTCATTATTATGGATAATGTTTGACTCGACATACGTCATTATTATGGATAATGTTTGACTCGACATACGTCATTATTATGGATAATGTTTGACTCGACATACGTCATTATTATGGATAATGTTTGACTCGACATACGTCATTATTATGGGTAATGTTTGACTCGACATACGTCATTATTATGGATAATGTTTGACTCGACATACGTCATTATTATGGATAATGTTTGACTCGACATACGTCATTATTATGGATAATGTTTGACTCGACATACGTCATTATTATGGATAATGTTTGACTCGACATACGTCATTATTATGGATAATGTTTGACTCGACATACGTCATTATTATGGATAATGTTTGACTCGACATACGTCATTATTATGGATAATGTTTGACTCGACATACGTCATTATTATGGGTAATGTTTGACTCGACATACGTCATTATTATGGATAATGTTTGACTCGACATACGTCATTATTATGGATAATGTTTGACTCGACATACGTCATTATTATGGATAATGTTTGACTCGACATACGTCATTATTATGGATAATGTTTGACTCGACATACGTCATTATTATGGATAATGTTTGTCTCGACATACGTCATTATTATGGATAATGTTTGACTCGACATACGTCATTATTATGGATAATGGATATTGTAGTTGCTGTCATTACTGTTCTATTATCTTTAATCTTTCTTGTTTCTTTCTGACAATCTTTTCTCCACTTCTGTTTGAAAAATCAATGTTGTACACAACGTTTTTTTTATTTAAGAACATAAAGAAGGAACACTGCAGCAGGCCTACTGGCCCATGCGAGGTAGGCTCAAGTCACCTCCCGGCTTAAACCAATGACCCACCTAGCCAGGTCAAGTCACATCCACTTAAGGAAGGAGCACGACATCAGACCTATTAGAACAAGCTAGTCAGGTCCAACTCACACCCGCTCATCTATCTTTAGCTTCATACACAAGTATGCTACATTAAGATCTCAGGTTATTTAGAGCAAGTAATAAGACTCAGTGACAGTTACACTGTGTGTGGTCGTAGTTTTCACTAGCAGTAACAGCCTGGTTGATCATACCCTGATCTACCACGAGGCCTGGTCTCAAGCCGGGCCGCGGGGGCGTTGACCGCCCGGAACCCTTTCCAAGTATACCAGTCTGATGTTAGTATAATACAGAGCTGTATCATACTTGCATATACTTGTTGCCAATGATGGACTCTCATGTTTGGGACCCTGAAGTTTGAACTGTTATGGGGGCCCCTTCGCAGACCCTTCTTTTACAGTAGACCCACAATTTTTAAGCAATGTGTACTGGTCGCTTCTGGGGCCCCTCCTGGATTAGGGGTCCTGAAGCTTAAGCTTCATTAGTTTTATAGTAGATTCAGTCTTGCTTGTTGCTCTTCAGTGTAGTCATTGTACTTACCACCTCCAGGACTCGAGTCCGGCCAACTGGTTCCCCTGATTCCCCTCATAAACCCGAACATTTATACCTGCCATCTTACAACTTTGCTAGACAAAACCCTGGCAAATCTGCCAGAGTGCAAAACCTATACCAAGCTTTCGTTTGGCGTATCTGAGGAAGCATCAATATTGACCCGAAATCCGGGCGGCGGGTTGATGACTTGGGGTGTGTAGGCTGTGACCCACAGATCGATCATGAGGCTGGACACGGGGGTCCAGGAAATAATTTACCAGCCGGATGATGAGGGATGGGATGAAGGGAGAGAATAGCTTTAGTTATCCATGATCACCACCATTCTAAACATTTATCCACAACAAATGGGTAAGATTTATCTTGAAGAGATTT
>NC_091379.1:4523119-4540619 GCF_038502225.1 Cherax quadricarinatus
GTTGTCTCTGTTGTTTTTACTGTTGTCTCTGCTGTTGTTACTGTTGTCTCTGCTGTTGTTACTGTTGTCTCTGCTGTTGTTACTATTGTTACTGTTGTCCCTGCTGTTGTTCATGTTGTCTCTGCTGTTGTTACTGTTGTCTCTGCTGTTGCTCCTGTTGTCCCTGCTGTTGCTCCTGTTGTCTCTGCTGTTGCTCCTGTTGTCCCTGCTGTTGCTCCTGTTGTCCCTGCTGTTGCTCCTGTTGTCCCTGCTGTTGCTCCTGTTGTCCCTGCTGTTGCTCCTGTTGTCCCTGCTGTTGCTCCTGTTGTCCCTGCTGTTGCTCCTGTTGTCCCTGCTGTTGTTGTTGCTGTTGTTTGGGTTCAACTCGAGTAGCCACTTATTGGACCACATGTTCACTCTGCTGACATCTCTCTGGAACCTGCTACTGCCCACTGACGGGTGTCAGTCATATATGGCTGACGCACATCCACAGCTGGCTGACACACAGCATCAGCTGGCTGACACATCCACAGCTGGCTTACACACAGCACCAGCTGGCTGATACATCCACAGGTGGCTGACACAGCACCAGCTGCTGACACACATCCACAGGTGGCTGACACATCCAGAGATGGCTGACATATCCACAGATAGTTGACACACAGCACCAGCTGGCTGTGTCAGCCGTCAGCCAAGCATCTCAGACCAGACCCTAGCTAGGGCCAAGACGTTTAGTGGCATTAACAAGTCAAGCCACACCTACCATAAGGTCGAGAAACCCATAGATATCCCTGGTGTTGGTGGACCTTACTGACAGTCAGGCAGTAATGACTCTCCTCTAAGACTTTCTTAATTAGAAAGCACCTGGGCGTGTTATCAAAGAGCTTATGTAATTGACTGACTGTTATCTTGGAGGTGCCAGGTTATCTTAGAGGTGCCAGGTTATCTTGGAGGTGCCAGGTTATCTTAGAGGTGTTATCTTGGAGGTGCCAGGTTATCTTAGGAGGTGTTATCTTGGAGGTGCTTGGAGGTTATCTTAGGAGGAGTGTTATCTTGGAGGTGGCCAGGTTATCTTGGAGGTGCCAGGATTATCTTAGGGGAGGTGTTATCTTGGAGGTGCCAGGTTATCTTGGAGGTGCCAGGAGTTATCTTAGGAGGTTATCTTGCTTGAGGTGCCAGGTTATCTTGGAGGTGCCAGGTTATCTTAGAGGTGTTATCTTGGAGGTGCCAGGTTATCTTAGAGGTGTTATCTTGGAGGTGCCAGGTTATCTTGGAGGTGCCAGGTTATCTTAGAGGTGTTATCTTGGAGGTGCCAGGTTATCTTAGAGGTGTTATCTTGGAGGTGCCAGGTTATCTTGGAGGTGCCAGGTTATCTTAGAGGTGTTATCTTGGAGGTGCCAGGTTATCTTGGAGGTGCCAGGTTATCTTAGAGGTGTTATCTTGGAGGTGCCAGGTTATCTTAGAGGTGTTATCTTGGAGGTGCCAGGTTATCTTGGAGGTGCCAGGTTATCTTAGAGGTGCCAGGTTATCTTAGAGGTGTTATCTTGGAGGTGCCAGGTTATCTTAGATGTGTTATCTTGGAGGTGCCAGGTTATCTTAGAGGTGTTATCTTGGAGGTGCCAGGTTATCTTGGAGGTGTTATCTTGGAGGTGCCATGTTATCTTAGAGGTGTTATCTTGGAGGTGCCAGGTTATCTTAGAGGTGTTATCTTGGAGGTGCCAGGTTATCTTAGAGGTGTTATCTTGGAGGTGCCAGGTTATCTTGGAGGTGCCAGGTTATCTTGGAGGTGCCAGGTTTTCTTGGAGGTGCCAGGTTATCTTAGAGGTGTTATCTTGGAGGTGCCAGGTTATCTTAGAGGTGTTATCTTGGAGGTGCCAGGTTATCTTAGAGGTGTTATCTTGGAGGTGCCAGGTTATCTTAGAGGTGTTATCTTGTAGTTTACTGTTATCTTGGAGGTGCCAGGTTATCTTGGAGGTGCCAGGTTATCTTAGAGGTGTTATCTTGGAAGTGCCAGGTTATCTTAGAGGTGCCAGGTTATCTTAGAGGTGCCAGGTTATCTTAGAGGTGTTATCTTGGAGGGGCCAGGTTATCTTGGAGGTGTTATCTTGGAGGTGCCAGGTTATCTTGGAGGTGCCAGGTTATCTTAGAGGTGCCAGGTTATCTTGGAGGTGTTATCTTGGAGGTGCCAGGTTATCTTAGAGGTGTTATCTTGGAGATGACAGGTTATCTTGGAGGTGCCAGGTTATCTTAGAGGTGTTATCTTGGAGGTGCCAGGTTATCTTAGAGGTGTTATCTTGGAGGTGCCAGGTTATCTTGGAGGTGCCAGGTTATCTTGGAGGTGCCAGGTTATCTTAGAGGTGTTATCTTGGAGGTGCCAGGTTATCTTGGAGGTGCCAGGTTATCTTGGAGGTGCCAGGTTATCTTAGAGGTGTTATCTTGGAGGTGCCAGGTTATCTTAGAGGTGTTATCTTGTAGGTTACTGTTATCTTGGAGGTGCAAGATTATCTTAGAGGTGCCAGGTTATCTTGGAGGTGCCAGGTTATCTTAGAGGTGTTATCTTGTAGGTTACTGTTATTTTGGAGGTGCCAGGTTATCGTATATGTGTTATCTTGGAGGTGCCAGGTTATCTTGGAGGTGCCAGGTTATCTTAGATGTGTTATCTTGGAGTTGCCAGGTTATCTTAGATGTGTTATCTTGTAGGTCACTGTTATCTTGGAGGTGCCAGGTTATCTTAGAGGTGTTATCTTGTAGGTCACTGTTATCTTGGATGTGTCAGGTTATCTTAGAAGTGTTATCTTGTAGGTCACTGTTATCTTGGAGGTGCCAGGTTATCTTAGAGATGATATCTTATAGGTCACTGTTATCTTAGAGGTGATATCTTGTAAGTCACAGTTATCTTGGAGGTCACTGTTATCTTGAAGGTCACTGTTATCTTGAAGGTCACTGTTATCTTGAAGGTCACTGTTATCTTGAAGGTCACTGTTATCTTGAAGGTCACTGTTATCTTGAAGATCACTGTTATCTTGAAGGTCACTGTTATCTTGAAGGTCACTGTTAACTTGAAGCTCACTGTTATCTTGAAGGTCACTGTTAACTTGAAGGTCACTGTTATCTTGAAGGTCACTGTTATCTTGAAGGTCACTGTTATCTTGAAGGTCACTGTTATCTTGAAGATCACTGTTATCTTGAAGGTCACTGTTATCTTGAGGGTCACTGTTAACTTGAAGGTCACTGTTATCTTGAAGGTCACTGTTAACTTGAAAGTCACTGTTATCTTGAAGGTCACTGTTATCTTGAAGGTCACTGTTATCTTGAAGGTCACTGTTATCTTGAAGGTCACTGTTAACTTGAAGGTCACTGTTATCTTGAAGGTCACTGTTATCTTGAAGGTCGCTGTTATCTTGAAGGTCACTGTTATCTTGAAGGTCACTGTTATCTTGAAGGTCACTGTTATCTTGTAGGTCACTGTTATCTTGAAGGTCACTGTTATCTTGTAGGTCACTGTTATCTTGTAGGTCATTGTTATCTTGAAGGTCACTGTTATCTTGAAGGTCACTGTTATCTTGAAGGTCACTGTTATCTTGTAGGTCACTGTTATCTTGAAGGTCACTGTTATCTTGAAGGTCACTGTTATCTTGTAGGTCATTGTTATCTTGAAGGTCACTGTTATCTTGAAGGTCACTGTTATCTTGAAGGTCACTGTTATCTTGTAGGTCACTGTTATCTTGAAGGTCACTGTTATCTTGAAGGTCACTGTTAACTTGAAGGTCACTGTTATCTTGAAGGTCACTGTTATATTGAAGGTCACTGTTATCTTGAAGGTCACTGTTATCTTGAAGATCACTGTTATCTTGAAGGTCACTGTTATCTTGTAGGTCACTGTTATCTTGTAGGTCATTGTTATCTTGAAGGTCACTGTTATCTTGAAGGTCACTGTTATCTTGAAGGTCACTGTTATCTTGAAGATCACTGTTATCTTGTAGGTCACTGTTATCTTGAAGATCACTGTTATCTTGAAGGTCACTGTTATCTTGAAGGTCACTGTTATCTTGTAGGTCACTGTTATCTTGTAGGTCACTGTTATCTTGAAGATCACTGTTATCTTGAAGGTCACTGTTATCTTGAAGGTCACTGTTATCTTGTAGGTCACTGTTATCTTGAAGATCACTGTTATCTTGAAGGTCACTGTTATCTTGAAGGTCACTGTTATCTTGAAAGTCACTGTTATCTTGAAGGTCACTGTTATCTTGAAGGTCACTGTTATCTTGAAGGTCACTGTTATCTTGGAGGTCACTGTTATCTTGAAGGTCACTGTTATCTTGAAGGTCACTGTTATTTTGAAGGTCACTGTTATCTTGTAGGTCACTGTTATCTTGAAGATCACTGTTATCTTGAAGGTCACTGTTATCTTGAAGGTCACTGTTATCTTGAAGGTCACTGTTATCTTGAAAGTCACTGTTATCTTGAAGGTCACTGTTATCTTGAAGGTCACTGTTAACTTGAAGGTCACTGTTATCTTGAAGGTCACTGTTATCTTGAAGGTCACTGTTATCTTGAAGGTCACTGTTAACTTGAACGTCACTGTTATCTTGAAGGTCACTGTTATCTTGAAGGTCACTGTTATCTTGAAGGTCACTGTTATCTTGAAGGTCACTGTTATCTTGAAGGTCACTGTTATCTTGAAGGTCACTGTTATCTTGAAGGTCACTGTTAACTTGAAGGTCACTGTTATCTTGAAGGTCACTGTTATCTTGAAGGTCACTGTTATCTTGAAGGTCACTGTTATCTTGAAGGTCACTGTTATCTTGAAGGTTACTGTTAACTTGAAGGTCACTGTTATCTTGAAGGTCACTGTTATCTTGAAGGTCAATGTTATCTTGAAGGTCACTGTTATCTTGAAGGTCACTGTTATCTTGTAGGAAGTAAGAACAAGAGAAAGGGAGATAGAAAGGGAGGGAGAAAGAGAGAGAGAGAGAGAGAGACAGATACAGAGACAGAGACAGAGAGACAGAGACAGAGACAGAGAGAGAGAGAGAGAGAGACAGAGAGAGAGAAGTAATCTGACTGAAATACTCTGGATGGAGTCTTGTACATAGTAAGAAGAGGGAGGGTATTGTGTGTGGTATCGTGTGTGGTATTGTATGGTAGTGTGTGTGGTATTGTGTGTGGTATTGTGTGTGGTATTGTGTGTGGTATTGTATGTGGTATTGTATGGTAGTGTGTGTGGTATTGTGTGTGGTATTGTGTGTGGTATTGTGTGTGGTATTGTATGGTAGTGTGTGTGGTATTGTGTATGGTATTGTGTGTGGTATTTTGTGTGGTATTGTATGTGGTATTGTGTGTGGTATTGTGTGTGGTATTGTGTGTGGTGTTGTGTGTGTGTGTATGGTGGGTGTGTGGTATTGTGTGTGGTGTGTGTGGTGTTGTGTGGTATTGTATGTGGTATTGTGTGTGGTGTGTGTGTGTGTGTGTGGTATTGTGTGTGTGTGTGGTATTGTGTGGTATTGTATGGTATTGTGTGTGGTATTGTGTGTGGTATTGTGTGTGGTATTGTATGGTAGTGTGTGTGGTATTGTGTGTGGTATTGTGTGTGGTATTGTATGGTAGTGTGTGTGGTATTGTGTGTGGTATTGTGTGTGGTATTGTGTGTGGTATTGTGTGTGGTATTGTATGGTAGTGTGTGTGGTATTGTGTGTGGTATTGTGTGTGGTATTGTGTGTGGTATTGTATGTGGTATTGTGTGTGGTATTGTGTGTGGTATTGTGTGTGGTATTGTGTGTGGTATTGTGTGTGGTATTGTATGGTAGTGTGTGTGGTATTGTGTGTGGTATTGTGTGTGGTATTGTATGTGGTATTGTGTGTGGTATTGTATGTGGTATTGTGTGTGGTATTGTATGTGGTATTGTGTGTGGTATTGTATGTGGTATTGTGTGTGGTATTGTATGTGGTATTGTGTGTGGTATTGTGTGTGGTATTGTGTGTGGTATTGTGTGTGGTATTGTATGTGGTATTGTGTGTGGTATTGTGTGTGGTATTGTATGTGGTATTGTGTGTGATATTGTATGTGGTATTGTGTGTGATATTGTATGTGGTATTGTGTGTGGTATTGTATGTGGTATTGTGTGTGATATTGTATGTGGTATTGTATGTGGTATTGTGTGTGATATTGTATGTGGTATTGTGTGTGGTATTGTATGTGGTATTGTGTGTGATATTGTATGTGGTATTGTGTGTGGTATTGTATGTGGTATTGTGTGTGGTATTGTGTGTGGTATTGTATGTGGTATTGTATGTGGTATTGTATGTGGTATTGTGTGTGGTATTGTGTGTGGTATTGTGTGTGGTATTGTGTGTGGTATTGTATGTGGTATTGTATGTGGTATTGTGTGTGGTATTATGTGGTATTGTGAGTGGTATTATGTGGTATTGTGTGTGGTATTATGTGGTATTGTGTGTGTTGTGTGTGGTATTATGTGGTATTGTGAGTGGTATTATGTGGTATTGTGTGTGGTATTATGTGGTATTGTGTGTGGTATTGTGTGTGTTGTTGTGTGTGGTATTGTATGTGGTATTGTGTGTGGTATTGTGTGTGGTATTGTATGTGGTATTGTGTGGTATTGTGTGTGGTATTGTATGTGGTATTGTGTATGGTATTGTATGGTAGTGTGTGTGGTATTTGTATGGTATTATGTGGTATTGTATGTGGTATTGTGTGTGATATTGTATGTGGTATTGTGTATGGTATTGTATGGTAGTGTGTGTGGTATTTGTATGGTATTATGTGGTATTATGTGGTATTGTGAGTGGTATTATGTGGTATTGTGTGTGTTGTTGTGTGTGGTATTATGTGGTATTGTGAGTGGTATTATGTGGTATTGTGTGTGTTGTTGTGTGTGGTATTATGTGGTATTGTGAGTGGTATTATGTGGTATTGTGAGTGGTATTATGTGGTATTGTGTGTGGTATTATGTGGTATTGTGTGTGGTATTATGTGGTATTGTGAGTGGTATTATGTGGTATTGTGTGTGGTATTATGTGGTATTGTGTGTGGTATTATGTGGTATTGTGTGTGGTATTGTGTGGTATTATGTGGTATTGTGTGTGGTATTGTAAGGTATTATGTGGTATTGTGTGGTATTGTATGGTATTATGTGGTATTGTGTTTGGTATTGTATGGTATTGTGTGTGGTATTGTATGGTATTATGTGGAGTTGTAAGGTATTATGTGGTATTGTGTGTGATATTGTATGGTAGTGTGTGTGGTATTGTATGGTATTATGTGGAGTTGTAAGGTATTATGTGGTATTGTGTGTGATATTGTGTTATAGTGTGTGGTATTGTTATATTGTTTGTGAGATTGAAATGAGCAGAGAGAGAGAGAGAGAGAGAGAGAGAGAGAGAGAGAGAGAGAGAGAGAGAGAGAGAGAGAGAGAGAGAGAGAGAGAGAGAGAGAGAGAGAGAGAGAGAGAGAGGAAGATGGAACAGAGAGGGAGATGATGGTAAAGGAGTGGTGGTGAGGGAGATCAATACAATACGTTGATAATAGTGAGAGGGAGAGGGTGGGGTGGGTGGTAGAAGGGTGGAAGTGGGTGGTGGGTGGGATGGTCACACAAGTGGCTGTTGGAGACTGAACACATTGTAAATACTAGCAATGAGACGTCAACATTACGTCCAACATATCACCAGACCTGACAGTCAACATTACGTCCAACATATCACCAGACCTGACAGTCAACATTACACCCAACATATCACCAGACCTGACAGTCAACATTACACCCAACATATCACCAGACCTGACAGTCAACATTACACCCAACATATCACCAGACCTGACAGTCAACATTACACCCAACATATCACCAGACTTGACAGTCAACATTGCACCCAACATATCACCAGACTTGACAGTCAACATTGCACCCAACATATCACCAGACCTGGTAGTCAATATTATGCCCAACGTATCACTAGACCTGACAGTCAACATTACACCCAACATATCACCATATACACATTGAAAGCAACATATCAGAAGTACACACAAGGCTAGCAAATCTTACAATTGATACAGAATAGCAAGATTGTACACATGTTACGTTGCTTACACTCGTACAAGACTGTGTTCTGTGTCTCTCAGAACACAGAACACCAGCATGGTGTCCACCACACCTTGACCAGTGTTCCACACACTGGTGGCTATTAAGACATTTACTAAGGAGACGTTTCGCCCACCGGTGCCTTCTTCAGTCTAATACCGTGAAGAATAATAGTTCGACATCAGAAGAAGTTTGAGGTAATCAATCCCTCATCTTGGAATCAAGGTGATCCATCAATCTTGATAAGAGGACTGAGGAAGCCACTGGCTGGCGAAGCGTTCCCAAGTGTTGAAGAAGTATCTAATTCACGAACCTGTCGGTTCTATGGACCAGTTATCAAGACTGTGGTATGCACTTGAGGGTGTATCCAACATAATGTTTGTCACATGACCCACAGGGGATGATGTGTACCCTGGTATTGCTGTCTTGGTCTTGTCTCTTTGTGAACCAATATTTGTACTGGTGTGTATGTACTCAACTATTTGAAGTTAGAGGGGTCGATTCACAGCTCCTGGACCAGCCTCTTCACTGGTCCACTTCTCGCTCCATGAGCTTTATGATACCTCTTCTTAAAGCTATATATGGATCCTGCCTCCACTACATCACTGTACAGTTTGTTCCACTTTCTGACAACTCTGTGACTGAAAAAATACTTCCAAACAGCCCTGTGGCTCATTTGGGTCTTCAGCTTCCAGTTGTGACCCCTTGTTGCTGTGTCCCCTTGTTGTGTCCTCTTTTTGCTGTGTCCCCTTGTTGTTATGTCCCCTTGTTGTTGTGTTCCCTTGTTGTTGTGTCCCCTTGTTGTTGTGTCCCCTTGTTGCTGTGTCCCCTTGTTGCTGTGTCCCCTTGTTGCTGTGTCCTATTGTTGTTGTGTCCCCTTGTTGCTGTGTCCCCTTGTTGTTGTGTCCCCTTGTTGTTGTGTTCCCTTGTTGTTGTTTTGTCCCCTTGTTGTTGTGTCCCCTTGTTGTTGTGTCCCCTTGTTGTTGTGTCCCCTTGTTGTTGTTTTGTCCCCTTGTTGTTGTGTCCCCTTGTTGTTGTGTCCCCTTGTTGTTGTGTCCCCTTGTTGTTGTGTCCCCTTGTTGTTGTGTCCCCTTGTTGTTGTGTCCCCTTGTTGCTGTGTCCCCTTGTTGTTGTGTCCCCTTGTTGTTGTGTCCCCTTGTTGCTGTGTCACATCTCTGGAACATCCTGTCTTTGTCCACCTTGTCAATTCCTCTCAGTATTTTATATGTCGTTATCATATCCCCCCTATCTCTCCTGTCCTCCAGTGTCGTCAGGTTGAGTTCCCTTAACCTCTCCTCGTAGGACATTACCCTTAGCTCCTGGGCTAGTCTTGTTACAAACCTTTGCACTTTGTCTAGTTTCCTGACATGCCTGACCAGGTGAGGGTTCCAAACTGGTGCTGTGTGTGTGTGTGTGTGTGTGTGTGTGTGTGTGTGTGTGTGTGTGTGTGTGTGTGTGTGTGTGTGTGTGTGTGTGTGTGTGTGTGTGTGTGTGTGTGTGTGTGTGTGTGTGTGTGTGTGCGTGTGTGTGTGTGTGTGTGTGTGTGTGTGTGTGTGTGTGTGTGTGTGTGTGTGTGTGTGTGTATCTTCTGTTATGTTAATGTGAGTTTTTCTTGTGTTCCAGAAACATGAACAGCAGCAGGTGAGGGAGACTGTGTTTGTTGCGTAACAAAAATACTTCTCACATGTAAGTAACAACACTTCTCTCTCTCTCTCTCTCTCTCTCTCTCTCTCTCTCTCTCTCTCACTAAAGTTCTCACTCTTACTGTTACTTCTTCATCTTCTCATTATCATCATAATTATGTGAGAAATATGATTCATTCTAGATGTATTTCCCGTGTGAGTACTTAAGTACTCCAGAGTCTTAAACCTGAGTACATCCAGGTTTATGTCACTGATAAGAGTACATATACTCATCATTCACAAACTTATAAAAATGTTGTAGCAGAGTGCTGGAAAGGGGAGGTGTAGCAGTTGGAGGTAAGGTGGTAGGTGAGCGGGGCCCACTAGTGGACATAGGTCAGGCTCAACACTTGTTTAGCAATAGAGTTGTAGTAGGCTTGCACTGTAGTGTGGTTGTCGTTCTGTTCTTCACTGTTGCCACTAGTGGGCCCCGCTCATTTGTCACCTGTCCTCCAGCTGCTACACCTCACTTACACCTCCAGTGTATGCTGTAAGGGTTGACAGCAAGTCTGTGTTTTAGACTGAAGGATTAATCACCCACTATCAAGACTGAGGGACTGACCACTCACTATCAAGACTGAGGGACTGACCACTCACTATCAAGACTGAGGGACTGACAACTCACTATCAAGACTGACGGACTGACCACTCACTATCAAGACTGAGGGACTGACCACTCACTATCAAGACTGAGGGACTGACCACCCACTATCAAGACTGAGGGACTGACCACTCACTATCAAGACTGAGGGACTGACCACTCACTATCAAGACTGAGGGACTGACCACCCACTATCAAGACTGAGGGACTGACCACTCACTATCAAGACTGAGGGACTGACCACTCACTATCAAGACTGAGGGACTGACCACTCACTATCAAGACTGAGGGACTGACCACTCACTATCAAGACTGAGGGACTGACCACCCACTATCAAGACTGAGGGACTGACCACTCACTATCAAGACTGAGGGACTGACCACCCACTATCAAGACTGAGGGACTGACCACTCACTATCAAGACTGAGGGACTGACCACCCACTATCAAGACTGAGGGACTGACCACTCACTATCAAGACTGAGGGACTGACCACTCACTATCAAGACTGAGGGACTGACCACCCACTATCAAGACTGAGGGACTGACCACTAACTATCAAGACTGAGGGACTGACCACCCACTATCAAGACTGAGGGACTGACCACTCACTATCAAGACTGAGGGACTGACCACCCACTATCAAGACTGAGGGACTGACCACTCACTATCAAGACTGAGGGACTGACCACCCACTATCAAGACTGAGGGACTGACCACTCACTATCAAGACTGAGGGACTGACCACTCACTATCAAGACTGAGGGACTGACCACTCACTATCAAGACTGAGGGACTGACCACTCACTATCAAGACTGAGGGACTGACCACCCACTATCAAGACTGAGGGACTGACCACTCACTATCAAGACTGAGGGACTGACCACCCACTATCAAGACTGAGGGACTGACCACTCACTATCAAGACTGAGGGACTGACCACCCACTATCAAGACTGAGGGACTGAGCACTCACTATCAAGACTGAGGGACTGACCACTCACTATCAAGACTGAGGACTGACCACTCACTATCAAGACTGAGGGACTGACCACCCACTATCAAGACTGAGGGACTGACCACTCACTATCAAGACTGAGGGACTGACCACTCACTATCAAGACTGAGGGACTGACCACTCACTATCAAGACTGAGGGACTGACCACTCACTATCAAGACTGAGGGACTGACCACTCACTATCAAGACTGAGGGACTGACCACTCACTATCAAGACTGAGGGACTGACCACTCACTATCAAGACTGAGGGACTGACCACTCACTATCAAGACTGAGGGACTGACCACTCACTATCAAGACTGAGGGACTGACCACTCACTATCAAGACTGAGGGACTGACCACTCACTATCAAGACTGAGGGACTGACCACTCACTATCAAGACTGAGGGACTGACCACTCACTATCAAGACTGAGGGACTGACCACTCACTATCAAGACTGAGGGACTGACCACTCACTATCAAGACTGAGGGACTGACCACTCACTATCAAGACTGAGGGACTGACCACTCACTATCAAGACTGAGGGACTGACCACTCACTATCAAGACTGAGGGACTGACCACTCACTATCAAGACTGAGGGACTGACCACTCACTATCAAGACTGAGGGACTGACCACTCACTATCAAGACTGAGGGACTGACCACTCACTATCAAGACTGAGGGACTGACCACTCACTATCAAGACTGAGGGACTGACCACTCACTATCAAGACTGAGGGACTGACCACTCACTATCAAGACTGAGGGACTGACCACTCACTATCAAGACTGAGGGACTGACCACTCACTATCAAGACTGAGGGACTGACCACTCACTATCAAGACTGAGGGACTGACCACTCACTATCAAGACTGAGGGACTGACCACTCACTATCAAGACTGAGGGACTGACCACTCACTATCAAGACTGAGGGACTGACCACTCACTATCAAGACTGAGGGACTGACCACTCACTATCAAGACTGAGGGACTGACCACTCACTATCAAGACTGAGGGACTGACCACTCACTATCAAGACTGAGGGACTGACCACTCACTATCAAGACTGAGGGACTGACCACTCACTATCAAGACTGAGGGACTGACCACTCACTATCAAGACTGAGGGACTGACCACTCACTATCAAGACTGAGGGACTGACCACTCACTATCAAGACTGAGGGACTGACCACTCACTATCAAGACTGAGGGACTGACCACTCACTATCAAGACTGAGGGACTGACCACTCACTATCAAGACTGAGGGACTGACCACTCACTATCAAGACTGAGGGACTGACCACCCACTATCAAGACTGAGGGACTGACCACCCACTATCAAGACTGAGGGACTGACCACCCACTATCAAGACTGAGGGACTGACCACCCACTATCAAGACTGAGGGGCTGACCACTCACTATCAAGACTGAGGGACTGACCACTCACAATCAAGACTGAGGGACTGGCCACTCACTATCAAGACTGAGAGACTGAACACCCACTATCAAGACTGAGGGACTGACAACTCACTATCAAGACTGAGGGACTGACCACTCACTATCAAGACTGAGGAACTGACCACTCACTATCAAGACTGAGGGACTGACCACTCACTATCAAAACTGAGGGACTGACCACCCACTATCAAGACTGAGGGACTGACCACTCACTATCAAGACTGAGGGACTGACCACTCACTATCAAGACTGAGGGACTGACCACTCACTATCAAGACTGAGGGACTGGCCACTCACTATCAAGACTGACAGACTGACCATCCACTATCAAGACTGAGGGACTGACCACTCACTATCAAGACTGAGATACTGACCATCCACTATCAAGACTGAGGGACTGACCACTCACTATCAAGACTGAGGGACTGACCACTCAGTATCAAGACTGAGGAACTGACCACTCACTATCAAGACTGAGGGACTGACCACTCACTATCAAGACTGAGGGACTGACCACCCACTATCAAGACTGAGGGACTGACCACCCACTATCAAGACTGAGGGACTGACCACTCACTATCAAGACTGAGGGACTGACCACTCACTATCAAGACTGAGGGACTGGCCACTCACTATCAAGACTGAGAGACTGACCACCCACTATCAAGACTGAGGGACTGACCACTCACTATCAAGACTGAGGGACTGACCACTCAGTATCAAGACTGAGGAACTGACCACTCACTATCAAGACTGAGGGACTGACCACTCACTATCAAGACTGAGGGACTGACAACCCACTATCAAGACTGAGGGACTGACCACTCACTATCAAGACTGAGGGACTGACCACTCACTATCAAGACTGAGGGACTGACCACTCACTATCAAGACTGAGGGACTGACCACTCACTATCAAGACTGAGGGACTGACCACTCAGTATCAAGACTGAGGGACTGACCACTCAGTATCAAGACTGAGGGACTGACCACTCAGTATCAAGACTGAGGGACTGACCACTCAGTATCAAGACTGAGGGACTGACCACTCACTATCAAGACTGAGGGACTGACCACTCACTATCAAGACTGAGGGACTGACCACTCACTATCAAGACTGAGGGACTGACCACTCACTATCAAGACTGAGGGACTGACCACTCACTATCAAGACTGAGGGACTGACCACCCACTATCAAGACTGAGGGACTGACCACTCACTATCAAGACTGAGGGACTGACCACTCACTATCAAGACTGAGGGACTGACCACCCACTATCAAGACTGAGGGACTGACCACCCACTATCAAGACTGAGGGGCTGACCACTCACTATCAAGACTGAGGGACTGACCACTCACTATCAAGACTGAGGGACTGACCACTCACTATCAAGACTGAGGGACTGACCACTCACTATCAAGACTGAGGGACTGACCACTCACTATCAAGACTGAGGGACTGACCACTCACTATCAAGACTGAGGGACTGACCACTCACTATCAAGACTGAGGGACTGACCACTCACTATCAAGACTGAGGGACTGACCACTCACTATCAAGACTGAGGGACTGACCACTCACTATCAAGACTGAGGGACTGACCACTCACTATCAAGACTGAGGGACTGACCACTCACTATCAAGACTGAGGGACTGACCACTCACTATCAAGACTGAGGGACTGACCACTCACTATCAAGACTGAGGGACTGACCACTCACTATCAAGACTGAGGGACTGACCACTCACTATCAAGACTGAGGGACTGACCACTCACTATCAAGACTGAGGGACTGACCACTCACTATCAAGACTGAGGGACTGACCACTCACTATCAAGACTGAGGGACTGACCACTCACTATCAAGACTGAGGGACTGACCACTCACTATCAAGACTGAGGGACTGACCACTCACTATCAAGACTGAGGGACTGACCACTCACTATCAAGACTGAGGGACTGACCACTCACTATCAAGACTGAGGGACTGACCACTCACTATCAAGACTGAGGGACTGACCACTCACTATCAAGACTGAGGGACTGACCACTCACTATCAAGACTGAGGGACTGACCACGCACTCTCAAGACTGAGGGACTGACCTGACTCCACTATCAAGACTGAGGGACTGACCACTCACTATCAAGACTGAGGGACTGACCACTCCACTATCAAGACTGAGGGACTGACCACTATCACTATCACTATCAAGACTGAGGGACTGACCACTCACTATCAAGACTGAGGGACTGACCACTCACTATCAAGACTGAGGGACTGACCACTCACTATCAACTATCAAGACTGAGGGGCTGACCACTCACTATCAAGACTGAGGGACTGACCACTCACTATCAAGACTGAGGGACTGACCACTCACTATCAAGACTGAGGGACTGACCACTCACTATCCCGACTGAGGGACTGACCACTCACTATCAAGACTGAGGGACTGACCACTCACTATCAAGACTGAGGGACTGACCACTCACTATCAAGACTGAGGGACTGACCACTCACTATCAAGACTGAGGGACTGGCCACTCATTATCAAGAGTGAGAGACTGACCACTCACTATCAAGACTGAGGGACTGACCACTCACTATCAAGACTGAGGGACTGACCACTCACTATCAAGACTGAGGGACTGACCACTCACTATCCCGACTGAGGGACTGACCACTCACTATCAAGACTGAGGGACTGACCACTCACTATCAAGACTGAGGGACTGACCACTCACTATCAAGACTGAGGGACTGACCACTCACTATCAAGACTGAGGGACTGACCACTCACTATCAAGACTGAGGGACTGACCACTCACTATCAAGACTGAGGGACTGACCACTCACTATCAAGACTGAGGGACTGACCACTCACTATCAAGACTGAGGGACTGACCACTCACTATCAAGACTGAGGGACTGACCACTCACTATCAAGACTGAGGGACTGACTACCTCCCTGGTACACTCTGACAAACTCTCCCTCCCACGTATAAGACGTGTGTAACACCAGTGACCTTCACCCAACATAACATCTATCTCACAACTGTGAAAGAAGGAAGGGAGGGAAGGAAGGGAGGGAAGGAAGGGAGGGAAGGAAGGGAGGGAAGGGAAGAAGGTAGAGAGGTAAACAGACTTAACTGTAAAGGTGTACACACGCACACACACACCAGTGACCAGCGAAGAGACGGGACTAGGAACTATGACTCGACCTCTGCAACCACAATTTGGTGAGTACACACCCACACACACACACACACACACAAACACACAGTAGAGCTACAAGTGGAAGGAGAAGCAGGAAGGCCAGGACGAATGAAGCCAAACTACAAGAAAGGGGACTACACAGGAATGAGGAACTACCTGAACGGGGTTCAGTGGGACAGAGAACTGGCAGGGAAGCCAGTTAATGAGATGATGGAATATGTAGCAACAAAATGCAAGGAGGCTGAGGAGAGGTTTGTACCCAAGGGTAACAGGAATAATGAAAAAGCCAGGATGAGCCCATGGTTTACCCAAAGGTGCAGGGAGCCAAAAACCAAGTGTGCTAGGGAATGGAAGAAATATAGAAGGCAAAGGACCAAGGAGAATAAGGAGAACAGTCGTAGAGCCAGAAACGAATATGCACAGATAAGAAGGGAGACCCAAAGACAATATGAAAATGACATAGCAGCGAAAGCCAAATCTGACCCGAAACTGTTGTACAGCCACATCAGGAGGAAAACAACAGTCAAGGACCAGGTAATCAGGCTAAGGAAGGAAGGAGGAGAGACAACAAGAAATGACCGTGAAGTATGTGAAGAACTCAACAAGAGATTCAAAGAAGTGTTCACAGAGGAGACAGAAGGAACTCCAGAAAGACGGAGAGGTGGGGCACACCACCAAGTGCTGGACACAGTACACACAACCGAGGAAGAAGTGAAGAGGCTTCTGAGTGAGCTAGATACCTCAAAGGCAATGGGGCCAGATAACATCTCCCCATGGGTATTGAGAGAGGGAGCAGAGGCGCTACGTGTACCCCTAACAACAATATTCAATACATCTATCGAAACAGGGAGATTGCCTGAGGCATGGAAAACAGCAAATGTAGTCCCAATCTTTAAAAAAGGAGACAGACATGAAGCATTAAACTACAGACCAGTGTCACTGACATGTATAGTATGCAAAATCATGGAGAAGATTATCAGGAGAAGAGTGGTGGAACACCTAGAAAGGAACGATCTCATCAACAGCAGCCAACATGGTTTCAGGGACGGGAAATCCTGTGTCACAAACCTACTGGAGTTCTATGACATGGTGACAGCAGTAAGACAAGAGAGAGAGGGGTGGGTGGATTGCATTTTCTTGGACTGCAAGAAGGCGTTTGACACAGTTCCACACAAGAGATTGGTGCAAAAACTGGAGGACCAAGCAGGGATAACAGGGAAGGCACTACAATGGATCAGGGAATACTTGACAGGAAGACAGCAGCGAGCCATGGTACGTGGCGAGGTGTCAGAGTGGGCACCTGTGACCAGCGGGGTCCCACAGGGGTCAGTCCTAGGACCAGTGCTGTTTCTGGTATTTGTGAAAGACATGACGGAAGGAATAGACTCTGAGGTGTCCCTGTTTGCAGATGACGTGAAGTTGATGAGAAGAATTCACTCGATCGA
>NC_091379.1:4545619-4553119 GCF_038502225.1 Cherax quadricarinatus
GTCAGTCCCTCAGCCTGGAGAAGAGTTCAGCACCATGGTCTGGAACAAGGTGGTCAGTCCCTCAGCCTGGAGAAGAGTTCAGCACCATGGTCTGGAACAAGGTGGTCAGTCCCTCAGCCTGGAGAAGAGTTCAGCACCATGGTCTGGAACAAGGTGGTCAGTCCCTCAGCCTGGAGAAGAGTTCAGCACCATGGTCTGGAACAAGGTGGTCAGTCTCTCAGCCTGGAGAAGAGTTCAGCACCATGGTCTGGAACAAGGTGGTCAGTCCCTCAGCCTGGAGAAGAGTTCAGCACCATGGTCTGGAACAAGGTGGTCAGTCTCTCAGCCTGGAGAAGAGTTCAGCACCATGGTCTGGAACAAGGTGGTCAGTCCCTCAGCCTGGAGAAGAGTTCAGCACCATGGTCTGGAACAAGGTGGTCAGTCTCTCAGCCTGGAGAAGAGTTCAGCTCCATGGTCTGGAACAAGGTGGTCAGTCCCTCAGCCTGGAGAAGAGTTCAGCACCATGGTCTGGAACAAGGTGGTCAGTCCCTCAGCCTGGAGAAGAGTTCAGCTCCATGGTCTGGAACAAGGTGGTCAGTCTCTCAGCCTGGAGAAGAGTTCAGCACCATGGTCTGGAACAAGGTGGTCAGTCCCTCAGCCTGGAGAAGAGTTCAGCTCCATGGTCTGGAACAAGGTGGTCAGTCCCTCAGCCTGGAGAAGAGTTCAGCACCATGGTCTGGAACAAGGTGGTCAGTCCCTCAGCCTGGAGAAGAGTTCAGCACCATGGTCTGGAACAAGGTGGTCAGTCCCTCAGCCTGGAGGAGAGTTCAGCACCATGGTCTGGAACAAGGTGGTCAGTCCCTCAGCCTGGAGAAGAGTTCAGCACCATGGTCTGGAACAAGGTGGTCAGTCCCTCAGCCTGGAGAAGAGTTCAGCACCATGGTCTGGAACAAGGTGGTCAGTCCCTCAGCCTGGAGAAGAGTTCAGCACCATGGTCTGGAACAAGGTGGTCAGTCCCTCAGCCTGGAGAAGAGTTCAGCACCATGGTCTGGAACAAGGTGGTCAGTCCCTCAGCCTGGAGAAGAGTTCAGCACCATGGTCTGGAACAAGGTGGTCAGTCCCTCAGCCTGGAGAAGAGTTCAGCACCATGGTCTGGAACAAGGTGGTCAGTCCCTCAGCCTGGAGAAGAGTTCAGCACCATGGTCTGGAACAAGGTGGTCAGTCCCTCAGCCTGGAGAAGAGTTCAGCACCATGGTCTGGAACAAGGTGGTCAGTCCCTCAGCCTGGAGAAGAGTTCAGCACCATGGTCTGGAACAAGGTGGTCAGTCCCTCAGCCTGGAGGAGAGTTCAGCACCATGGTCTGGAACAAGGTGGTCAGTCCCTCAGCCTGGAGAAGAGTTCAGCACCATGGTCTGGAACAAGGTGGTCAGTCCCTCAGCCTGGAGAAGAGTTCAGCACCATGGTCTGGAACAAGGTGGTCAGTCCCTCAGCCTGGAGAAGAGTTCAGCACCATGGTCTGGAACAAGGTGGTCAGTCCCTCAGCCTGGAGAAGAGTTCAGCACCATGGTCTGGAACAAGGTGGTCAGTCTCTCAGCCTGGAGAAGAGTTCAGCACCATGGTCTGGAACAAGGTGGTCAGTCCCTCAGCCTGGAGAAGAGTTCAGCACCATGGTCTGGAACAAGGTGGTCAGTCCCTCAGCCTGGAGAAGAGTTCAGCACCATGGTCTGGAACAAGGTGGTCAGTCCCTCAGCCTGGAGAAGAGTTCAGCACCATGGTCTGGAACAAGGTGGTCAGTCCCTCAGCCTGGAGAAGAGTTCAGCACCATGGTCTGGAACAAGGTGGTCAGTCTCTCAGCCTGGAGAAGAGTTCAGCACCATGGTCTGGAACAAGGTGGTCAGTCCCTCAGCCTGGAGAAGAGTTCAGCACCATGGTCTGGAACAAGGTGGTCAGTCCCTCAGCCTGGAGAAGAGTTCAGCACCATGGTCTGGAACAAGGTGGTCAGTCCCTCAGCCTGGAGAAGAGTTCAGCACCATGGTCTGGAACAAGGTGGTCAGTCTCTCAGCCTGGAGAAGAGTTCAGCACCATGGTCTGGAACAAGGTGGTCAGTCCCTCAGCCTGGAGAAGAGTTCAGCACCATGGTCTGGAACAAGGTGGTCAGTCCCTCAGCCTGGAGAAGAGTTCAGCACCATGGTCTGGAACAAGGTGGTCAGTCCCTCAGCCTGGAGGAGAGTTCAGCACCATGGTCTGGAACAAGGTGGTCAGTCCCTCAGCCTGGAGGAGAGTTCAGCACCATGGTCTGGAACAAGGTGGTCAGTCTCTCAGCCTGGAGGAGAGTTCAGCACCATGGTCTGGAACAAGGTGGTCAGTCCCTCAGCCTGGAGGAGAGTTCAGCACCATGGTCTGGAACAAGGTGGTCAGTCCCTCAGCCTGGAGGAGAGTTCAGCACCATGGTCTGGAACAAGGTGGTCAGTCCCTCAGCCTGGAGGAGAGTTCAGCACCATGGTCTGGAACAAGGTAGTCAGTCTCTCAGCCTGGAGGAGAGTTCAGCACCATGGTCTGGAACAAGGTAGTCAGTCCCTCAGCCTGGAGAAGAGTTCAGCACCATGATCTGGAAGAAGGTAGTCAGTCCCTCAGCCTGGAGGAGAGTTCAGCACCATGGTCTGGAACAAGGTAGTCAGTCTCTCAGCCTGGAGGAGAGTTCAGCACCATGGTCTGGCACAAGGTGGTCAGTCTCTCAGCCTGGAGGAGAGTTCAGCACCATGGTCTGGAACAAGGTGGTCAGTCCCTCAGCCTGGAGGAGAGTTCAGCACCATGGTCTGGAACAAGGTAGTCAGTCTCTCAGCCTGGAGAAGAGTTCAGCACCATGATCTGGAAGAAGGTAGTCAGTCCCTCAGCCTGGAGGAGAGTTCAGCACCATGGTCTGGAACAAGGTGGTCAGTCCCTCAGCCTGGAGGAGAGTTCAGCACCATGGTCTGGAACAAGGTGGTCAGTCCCTCAGCCTGGAGAAGAGTTCAGCACCATGGTCTGGAACAAGGGGGTCAGTCTCTCAGCCTGGAGGAGAGTTCAGCACCATGGTCTGGAACAAGGTGGTCAGTCTCTCAGCCTGGAGAAGAGTTCAGCACCATGGTCTGGAACAAGGTGGTCAGTCCCTCAGCCTGGAGAAGAGTTCAGCACCATGGTCTGGAACAAGGTGGTCAGTCCCTCAGCCTGGAGAAGAGTTCAGCACCATGGTCTGGAACAAGGTGGTCAGTCTCTCAGCCTGGAGAAGAGTTCAGCACCATGGTCTGGAACAAGGTGGTCAGTCTCTCAGCCTGGAGAAGAGTTCAGCACCATGGTCTGGAACAAGGTGGTCAGTCCCTCAGCCTGGAGAAGAGTTCAGCACCATGGTCTGGAACAAGGTGGTCAGTCCCTCAGCCTGGAGAAGAGTTCAGCACCATGGTCTGGAACAAGGTAGTCAGTCCCTCAGCCTGGAAGAGAGTTCAGCACCATGGTCTGGAACAAGGTGGTCAGTCCCTCAGCCTGGAGGAGAGTTCAGCACCATGGTCTGGAACAAGGTGGTCAGTCTCTCAGCCTGGAGGAGAGTTCAGCACCATGGTCTGGAACAAGGTGGTCAGTCTCTCAGCCTGGAGGAGAGTTCAGCACCATGGTCTGGAACACGGTAGTCAGTCTCTCAGCCTGGAGGAGAGTTCAGCACCATGGTCTGGAACAAGGTGGTCAGTCTCTCAGCCTGGAGGAGAGTTCAGCACCATGGTCTGGAACAAGGTGGTCAGTCTCTCAGCCTGGAGGAGAGTTCAGCACCATGGTCTGGAACAAGGTGGTCAGTCCCTCAGCCTGGAGGAGAGTTCAGCACCATGGTCTGGAACAAGGTGGTCAGTCCCTCAGCCTGGAGGAGAGTTCAGCACCATGGTCTGGAACAAGGTGGTCAGTCCCTCAGCCTGGAGGAGAGTTCAGCACCATGGTCTGGAACAAGGTGGTCAGTCTCTCAGCCTGGAGGAGAGTTCAGCACCATGGTCTGGAACAAGGTGGTCAGTCCCTCAGCCTGGAGGAGAGTTCAGCACCATGGTCTGGAACAGTGTGAAGTTGAAACAACAGTATGGAGACTCATATACTGTTATATGCAGACTGGAAGAACTGATCAAGGTTCTAGTGGGTGATACGTCGCCACAATAAAATACCGTAACTCACACTACTGGCTCTTATTTACATCTCCAAGCTGTGTTGAATATATCAACGTCCTTGATCATCATGGACCTTCGTCAGGCTGCACTGACAACACTGACAACACTGACAACACTGACAACACTGACAACACTGACAACACTGAAAAACACAAAGTATCATCAGAGGATTGATACTCAGAAAGATGTAATAATAATAGTAATAATAATAATAATAATAATAATAATAATAATAATAATAATAATAATAATAATAATAATAATAATAATAATCTTTATTACTACAAGTATACGATACAAGTTATACAGGCCATAACTGACATCAGTGATATACTACTATATAAGCCGCTTGTTATGCTGAGAATTTCCTGCAAATTAGGTCAGTTTTGTCCCAGGATGTGACCCACACCAGTCCACTAACACCCAGGATGTGACCCACACCAGTCCACTAACACCCAGGATGTGACCCACACCAGTCCACTAACACCCAGGATGTGATCCACACCAGTCCACTAACACCCAGGATGTGACCCACACCAGTCCACTAACACCCTGGATGTGACCCACACCAGTCCACTAATACCCAGGATGAGACCTACACCAGTCCACTAACACCCAGGATGTGACCCACACCAGTCCACTAATACCCAGGATGAGACCCACACCAGTCCACTAACACCCAGGATGTGACCCACACCAGTCCACTAACACCCATGATGTGACCCACATCAGTCCACTAACACCCAGGATGCGACCCACACCAGTCCACTAACACCCAGGATGTGACCCACACCAGTCCACTAACACCCAGAATGCGACCCACACCAGTCCACTAATACCCAGGATGAGACCCATACCAGTCCACTAACACCCAGCATGTGACCCACACCAGTCCACTAACACCCAGGATGTGACCCACACCAGTCCACTAACACCCAGGATGTGACCCACACCAGTCCACTAACACCCAGGGTGTGACCCACACCAGTCCACTAACACCCAGGATGTGACCCACACCAGTCCACTAACACCCAGGATGTGACCCACACCAGTCCACTAACACCCAGGATGTGACCCACACCAGTCCACTAACACCCAGGATGTGACCCACACCAGTCCACTAACACCCAGGATGCGACCCACACCAGTCCACTAACACCCAGGATGTGACCCACACCAGTCCACTAACACCCAGGATGTGACCCACACCAGTCCACTAACACCCAGGATGTGACCCACACCAGTCCACTAACACCCAGGATGTGACCCACACCAGTCCACTAACACCCAGGATGTGACCCACACCAGTCCACTAACACCCAGGATGCGACCCACACCAGTCCACTAACACCCAGGATGTGACCCACACCAGTCCACTAACACCCATGATGTGACCCACATCAGTGCACTAACACCCAGGATGAGACCCACACTAGTCCACTAACACCCAGGTACCTATTTTACTGCTAGGTGAACAGTGACAGTGACTGATCCTGTTTCCTGGACTGAACACATCGATTCCAGACTGAGGGACTAATTACCTCAAAATCCTCCTCTCCTTACACCGTTCTTGTTTGTATAGGACCGATGAAGCCACTGTTTGGCGAAGCGTCTCCTCCGTAAAGATTCGCATAAGTGACTCATTCCTCAGCTTGACGGTTTTAGAAATCAAGTAAGATGGACGGGAGGGTCAAGCCTGTCAGAAGGTCGGGCTGTCTGTTTACACACCGCGGTTCGCTTCCATCTTTCCCTCTTATTGCTTTTTAGGTTAAGCTTTTGTAGGTATAATTGTGGAGATGGTGAGTATAAACGGAGCTATACTTCTTGACGTAGTTGTCTGACGTAGCTGTCTGACGTAGCTGTCTGACGTAGTTATCTGACGTAGCTGTCTGACGTAGTTATCTGACGTAGCTGTCTGACGTAGTTGTCTGACGTAGTTATCTGACGTAGCTGTCTGACGTAGCTGTCTGACGTAGTTATCTGACGTAGCTGTCTGACGTAGCTGTCTGACGTAGCTGTCTGACGTAGTTATCTGACGTAGCTGTCTGACGTAGCTGTCTGACGTAGTTGATAGTGTAAACAGAGGTAGTTGATAGTGTAAACAGAGGTAGTGATAGTGTAAACAGAGGTAGTGATAGTGTAAACAGAGGTAGTTGATAGTGTAAACAGAGGTAGTGATAGTGTAAACAGAGGTAGTTGATAGTGTAAACAGAGGTAGTTGATAGTGTAAACAGAGGTAGTTGATAGTGTAAACAGAGGTAGTTGATAGTGTAAACAGAGGTAGTGATAGTGTAAACAGAGGTAGTTGATAGTGTAAACAGAGGTAGTTGATAGTGTAAACAGAGGTAGTTCATAGTGTAAACAGAGGTAGTTGATAGTGTAAACAGAGGTAGTTGATAGTGTAAACAGAGGTAGTTGATAGTGTAAACAGAGGTAGTTGATAGTGTAAACAGAGGTAGTTGATAGTGTAAACAGAGGTAGTTGATAGTGTAAACAGAGGTAGTTGATAGTGTAAACAGAGGTAGTGATAGTGTAAACAGAGGTAGTTGATAGTGTAAACAGAGGTAGTTGATAGTGTAAACAGAGGTAGTTGATAGTGTAAACAGAGGTAGTGATAGTGTAAACAGAGGTAGTTGATAGTGTAAACAGAGGTAGTTGATAGTGTAAACAGAGGTAGTTGATAGTGTAAACAGAGGTAGTGATAGTGTAAACAGAGGTAGTTGATAGTGTAAACAGAGGTAGTTGATAGTGTAAACAGAGGTAGTTCATAGTGTAAACAGAGGTAGTTGATAGTGTAAACAGAGGTAGTTCATAGTGTAAACAGAGGTAGTTGATAGTGTAAACAGAGGTAGTGATAGTGTAAACAGAGGTAGTTGATAGTGTAAACAGAGGTAGTTGATAGTGTAAACAGAGGTAGTTGATAGTGTAAACAGAGGTAGTTGATAGTGTAAACAGAGGTAGTTGATAGTGTAAACAGAGGTAGTTGATAGTGTAAACAGAGGTAGTTGATAGTGTAAACAGAGGTAGTGATAGTGTAAACAGAGGTAGTTGATAGTGTAAACAGAGGTAGTTGATAGTGTAAACAGAGGTAGTTGATAGTGTAAACAGAGGTAGTTGATAGTGTAAACAGAGGTAGTTGATAGTGTAAACAGAGGTAGTTCATAGTGTAAACAGAGGTAGTTGATAGTGTAAACAGAGGTAGTTGATAGTGTAAACAAAGGTAGTTGATAGTGTAAACAGAGGTAGTGATAGTGTAAACAGAGGTAGTGATAGTGTAAACAGAGGTAGTGATAGTGTAAACAGAGGTAGTTGATAGTGTAAACAGAGGTAGTTGATAGTGTAA
>NC_091379.1:4558119-4568119 GCF_038502225.1 Cherax quadricarinatus
TTCTTTCATTGTGATCACTGTAACCGAGGTGTCCCGTAAATCCGGAACCATAGGCCACAGTACCTGCCTTAATACATGCATTCTTAATGTGTCCTATATATGCTGTCTGTGTATATTGTACGTGTCATGTGTCCATACTAGTGGAGGACACTGTATGTTATACTGTCTGTGTATATTGTATGTGTCATGTGTCCATACTAGTGGTGGACACTGTATGTTATACTGTATATATTGTATGTGTCATGTGTCCATACTAGTGGTGGACACTGTATGTTATACTGTGTATATTGCATGTGTCATGTGTCCATACTAGTGGAGGACACTGTATGTTATACTGTCTGTGTATATTGTATGTGTCATGTGTCCATACTAGTGGAGGACACTGTATGTTATACTGTGTATATTGTATGTGTCATGTGTCCATACTAGTGGTGGACACTGTATGTTATACTGTCTGTGTATATTGTATGTGTCATGTGTCCATACTAGTGGAGGACACTGTATGTTATACTGTGTATATTGTATGTGTCATGTGTCCATACTAGTGGTGGACACTGTATGTTATACTGTCTGTGTATATTGTATGTGTCATGTGTCCATACTAGTGGAGGACACTGTATGTTATACTGTGTATATTGTATGTGTCATGTATCCATACTAGTGGTGGACACTGTATGTTATACTGTCTGTTTATATTGCATGTGTCATGTGTCCATACTAGCGGAGGACGCTATGTTATACTGTGTATATTGTAGTTTCATGTGTCCATATTAATGGTAGATACTGTATGTCACACTGTCTGTGTATACTGTATGTGTCATGGTCACAAACGTGTGGTGGGAGACAAAGACGCTACTGTGACACACAGTAGATGTCTTAGCTACTGACTTAACCTGGGACACAGACTGCTGTGGCAAACTCTAGGGTGACAGCCAGCCACGTTTCACTACCAGCCTTGGTTACCTGCAGTCTACCTGGAGGGTAACTGGTGTATACCTGGAGGGTGTTTCCAGGTGTCAACGCCCCCCCTCCGTGGCCTTGTATATGACCAGATCTCGTCAGGTTTCAAAAGTCATGTCACTTAGCCAGTCAGGTCTCACAAGTCTTTAGCCTGGTGGCTAAAGCTCCCGCTTCACACACGGAGGGCCCGGGTTCGATTCCCGGCGGGTGGAAACATTTCGACACGTTTCCTTACACCTGTTGTCCTGTTCACCTAGCAGCAAATAGGTACCTGGGTGTTAGTCGACTGGTGTGGGTCGCATCCTGGGGGACAAGATTAAGGACCCCAATGGAAATAAGTTAGACAGTCCTCGATGACGCACTGACTTTCTTGGGTTATCCTGGGTGGCTAACCCTCCGGGGTTAAAAATCCGAACGAAATCTTATCTTATCTTATCTTATCTTCTGTAATTCACTTAGTGGTGCGGTGTACAACTTTATCCCCCCACAGGTTGACCTGTGATGACCTTTTTCCCCCCATAGCTTGAAATGTGATGACCTGTATTCCTCCCACAGCTTGACCTCGTCCATCAATGACCTGACCAGTGAGGCGGTGGTTCTGGAGTCTGCCATCAAGAATAATGACACTTACCAGGTCAAGCGACTATTGGAACTACACCACGACAAGTTTCAGGTCAGTGCAGGTCACCAGTTATAGGTCAGTACAGGTCACTAATTATAGGTCAGTATATTATTATTATTATTATTATTATTATTATTATTATTATTATTATTATTATTATTATTATTATTATTATTATTATATGTATAAGGGTAAGATTTACAAGTGTTTTATTTTTAAGAACTAAGGGTAATGTCCTAGGAGGAGAGGTTAAGGAAACTCAACCTGACCACACGGGAGGACAGGAAGGATAGGGGGGATATGATAACGACATATAAAATGCTCAGAGGATTTGACAAGGTGGACAGAAACAGGATGTTCCAGAGATGTGACAGCAACAAGGGGTCACAGCAACAAGGGGACACAACAACAAGGGGTCACAGCAACAAGGGGACACAGCAACAAGGGGACACAGCAACAAGGGGTCACAGCAACAAAGGGACACAGCAACAAGGGGACACAGCAACAAGGGGACACAGCAACAAGGGGTCACAGTAACAAGGGGTCACAGCAACAAAAGGACACATCAACAAGAGGTCACAGCAACAAGGGGACACAGCAACAAGCAAGGGGACACCAACAAGGGGACACAGCAACAAGGGGACACAGCAACAAGGGGACACAGCAACAAGGGGACACAGCAACAAGGGGTCACAGCAACAAAGGGACACAGCAACAAGGGGACACAGCAACAAGGGGACACAGCAGCAAGGGGACACAGCAACAAGGGGACACAACAACAAGGGGACACAGCAACAAGGGGACACAGCAACAAGGGGACACAGCAACAAGGGGACACAGCAACAAGGGGACACAGCAACAAGGGGTCACAGCAACAAGGGGACACAGCAACAAGGGGACACAGCAAAAGAGTGTCACAGCAACAAGGTCACAGCAACAAGGGGACACAGCAACAAGGGGACACAGCAACAAGAGGTCACGGCAGCAAGGGGTCACAGCAACAAGGGGACACAGCAACAAGGGGACACAACGACAAGGGGACACAGCAACAAGGGGTCACAGCAACAAAGGGAAACAGCAACAAGGGGACACAGCAACAAGGGGACACAGCAACAAGGGGTTACAGTAACAAGGGGTCACAGCAACAAAAGGACACATCAACAAGAGGTCACAGCAACAAGGGGACACAGCAACAAGCAAGGGGACACCAACAAGGGGACACAGCAAAAAGGTGACACAGCAACAAGGGGACACAGCAACAAGGGGACACAGCAACAAGGGGTCACAGCAACAAAGGGACACAACAACAAGGGGACACAGTAACAAGGGGACACAACAACAAGGGGACACAGCAACAAGGGGACACAGCAACAAAGGGACACAGCAACAAGGGGACACAGCAACAAGGGGACACAACAACAAGGGGTCACAGCAACAAAGGGACACAGCAACAAGGGGACACAGCAACAAGCAAGGGGACACCAACAAAGGGACACAGCAACAAGGGGACACAGCAACAAGGGGGCACAGCAACAACGGGACACAGCAACAAGGGGACACAGCAACAAGGGGACACAGCAACAAGGGGTCACAGCAACAAAGGGACACAGCAACAAAGGGACACAGCAACAAGGGGACACAGCAACAAGGGAACACAGCAACAAGGGGACACAACAACAAGGGGACACAGCAACAAGGGGACACAGCAACAAGGGGGCACAGCAACAAGGGGACACAACAACAAGGGGACACAGCAACAAGGGGACACAGCAACAAGGGGACACAGCAACAAGGGAACACAGCAACAAGGGGACACAACAACAAGGGGACACAACAACAAGGAGACACAGCAACAAGGGGACACAGCAACAAGGGGTCACAGCAACAAGGGGACACAGCAACAAGGGGACACAGCAACAAGGGGACACAACAACAAGGAGACACAGCAACAAGGGGACACAGCAACAAGGGGTCACAGCAACAAGGGGACACAGCAACAAGGGGACACAGCAACAAGGGGACACAACAACAAGGAGACACAACAACAAGGGGACACAACAACAAGGGGACACAACAACAAGGGGACACAGCAACAAGGGGACACAACAACAAGGGGACACAACAACAAGGGGACACAGCAACAAGGGGTCACAGCAACAAAGGGACACAGCAACAAGGGGACACAGCAACAAGGGGACACAGCAACAAGGGGTCACAGTAACAAGGGGTCACAGCAACAAAAGGACACATCAACAAGAGGTCACAGCAACAAGGGGACACAGCAACAAGCAAGGGGACACCAACAAGGGGACACAGCAACAAGGGGACACAGCAACAAGGGGACACAGCAACAAGGGGACACAGCAACAAGGGGTCACAGCAACAAAGGGACACAGCAACAAGGGGACACAGCAACAAGGGGACACAGCAGCAAGGGGACACAGCAACAAGGGGACACAACAACAAGGGGACACAGCAACAAGGGGACACAGCAACAAGGGGACACAGCAACAAGGGGACACAGCAACAAGGGGACACAGCAACAAGGGGTCACAGCAACAAGGGGACACAGCAACAAGGGGACACAGCAAAAGAGTGTCACAGCAACAAGGTCACAGCAACAAGGGGACACAGCAACAAGGGGACACAGCAACAAGAGGTCACGGCAGCAAGGGGTCACAGCAACAAGGGGACACAGCAACAAGGGGACACAACGACAAGGGGACACAGCAACAAGGGGTCACAGCAACAAAGGGAAACAGCAACAAGGGGACACAGCAACAAGGGGACACAGCAACAAGGGGTTACAGTAACAAGGGGTCACAGCAACAAAAGGACACATCAACAAGAGGTCACAGCAACAAGGGGACACAGCAACAAGCAAGGGGACACCAACAAGGGGACACAGCAAAAAGGTGACACAGCAACAAGGGGACACAGCAACAAGGGGACACAGCAACAAGGGGTCACAGCAACAAAGGGACACAACAACAAGGGGACACAGTAACAAGGGGACACAACAACAAGGGGACACAGCAACAAGGGGACACAGCAACAAAGGGACACAGCAACAAGGGGACACAGCAACAAGGGGACACAACAACAAGGGGTCACAGCAACAAAGGGACACAGCAACAAGGGGACACAGCAACAAGCAAGGGGACACCAACAAAGGGACACAGCAACAAGGGGACACAGCAACAAGGGGGCACAGCAACAAAGGGACACAGCAACAAGGGGACACAGCAACAAGGGGACACAGCAACAAGGGGTCACAGCAACAAAGGGACACAGCAACAAAGGGACACAGCAACAAGGGGACACAGCAACAAGGGAACACAGCAACAAGGGGACACAACAACAAGGGGACACAGCAACAAGGGGACACAGCAACAAGGGGGCACAGCAACAAGGGGACACAACAACAAGGGGACACAGCAACAAGGGGACACAGCAACAAGGGGACACAGCAACAAGGGAACACAGCAACAAGGGGACACAACAACAAGGGGACACAACAACAAGGAGACACAGCAACAAGGGGACACAGCAACAAGGGGTCACAGCAACAAGGGGACACAGCAACAAGGGGACACAGCAACAAGGGGACACAACAACAAGGAGACACAGCAACAAGGGGACACAGCAACAAGGGGTCACAGCAACAAGGGGACACAGCAACAAGGGGACACAGCAACAAGGGGACACAACAACAAGGAGACACAACAACAAGGGGACACAACAACAAGGGGACACAACAACAAGGGGACACAGCAACAAGGGGACACAACAACAAGGGGACACAACAACAAGGGGACACAACAACAAGGGGACATAGCAACAAGAGGACTCAGCAACAAGGGGACACAGCAACAAGGGTACACAACAACAATGGGACACAACAACAAGGGGACACAACAACAAGGGGACACAGCAAGGGGACACAACAACAAGGGGACACAACAACAAGGGGACACAACAACAAGGGGACACAACAACAAGGGGACACAGCAAGGGGACACAACAACAAGGGGACACAACAACAAGGGGACACAACAACAAGGGGACACAACAACAAGGGGACACAACAACAAGGGGACACAACAACAAGGGGACACAACAACAAGGGGACACAACAAGAAGGGGACACAACAACAAGGGGACACAGCAACAAGGGGACACAACAACAAGGGGACACAACAACAAGGGGACACAACAACAAGGGGACACAACAACAAGGGGACACAACAACAAGGGGACACAACAACAAAGGGACACAACAACAAAGGGACACAACAACAAGGGGACACAACAACAAAGGGACACAACAACAAGGGGACACAACAACAAGGGGACACAACAACAAGGGGACACAACAACAAGGGGACACAACAACAAGGGGACACAACAACAAGGGGACACAACAACAAGGGGACACAACAACAAAGGGACACAACAACAAGGGGACACAACAACAAGGGGACACAGCAACAAGGGGACACAACAACAAGGGGACACAACAACAAGGGGACACAACAACAAGGGGAAACAACAACAAGGGGACACAACAAGGGGACACAGCAACAAGGGGACACAGCAACAAGGGGTCACAGCAACAAGGGGACACAACAACAAGGGGACAAAGTAAGAAGGGGACACAGCAAGAAGGGGGACACAGTAAGAAGGAGACAAAGCAAGAAGGGGGAACAGCAAGAAGGGGACTCAACAAGAAGAGGACACAGCAAGAAGGGGACACAGCAACAAGGGAACACAGCAACAAGGGGACACAGCAACAAGGGAACACAGCAACAAGGGGACACAGCAACAAGGGGACACAGCAACAAGGGGTCACAGCAACAAGGGGACACAGCAACAAGGGGACACAACAACAAGGGGACACAAAAACAAGGGGACACAACAACAAGGGGACACAGCAACAAGGGGACACAACAACAAGGGGACACAACAACAAGGGGACACAACAACAAGGGGACACAACAACAAGGGGACACAACAACAAAGGGACACAACAACAAGGGGACACAACAACAAGGGGACACAGCAACAAGGGGTCACAGCAACAAGGGGACACAGCAACAAGGGGACACAACAACAAGGGGACACAACAACAAGGGGACACAGCAACAAGGGGACACAGCAACAAGGGGACACAACAACAAGGGGACACAACAACAAGGGGACACAGCAACAAGGGGACACAACAACAAGGGGACACAAAAACAAGGGGACACAGCAACAAGGGGACACAGCAACAAGGGGACACAACAACAAGGGGACACAACAACAAGGGGACACAACAACAAAGGGACACAACAACAAGGGGACACAACAACAAGGGGACACAACAACAAGGGGACACAACAAAAAGGGGACACAACAACAAGGGGACACAACAACAAGGGGACACAACAACAAAGGGACACAACAACAAGGGGACACAACAACAAGGGGACACAACAACAAGGGGACACAACAAGGGGACACAGCAACAAGGGGACACAACAACAAGGGGACACAACAACAAGGGGACACAACAACAAAGGGACACAACAACAAGGGGACACAACAACAAGGGGACACAACAACAAGGGGACACAACAAGGGGACACAGCAACAAGGGGACACAACAACAAGGGGACACAACAAGGGGACACAACAACAAAGGGACACAACAACAAGGGGACACAACAACAAGGGGACACAACAAGGGGACACAACAACAAAGGGACACAACAACAAGGGGACACAACAACAAGGGGACACAACAACAAGGGGACACAACAACAAGGGGACACAACAAGGGGACACAACAACAAAGGGACACAACAACAAGGGGACACAACAACAAGGGGACACAACAACAAAGGGACACAACAACAAGGGGACACAACAACAAGGGGACACAACAACAAGGGGACACAACAAGGGGACACAACAACAAGGGGACACAACAACAAGGGGACACAACAAGGGGACACAGCTGGAAGTTGAAGACTCAGATGAGTCACAGGGATGTTAGGAAGTATTTCTTCAGTCATAGAGTTGTCAGCAAGTGGAACAATCTGGAGAGTGATGTAGTGGAGGCAGGATCCATACATAGCTTCAAGAAGAGGTATAATAATGCTCATGGAGCAGAGAGAGAGTGGACCAAGTAGCGACCAGTGAAGAGGCGGGGCCAGGAGCTGTGAATCGACCTCTGCAATCACAATTAGGTTAATACACACACACATTTGTGAAACAAGAGTTTCCAAATACAACAGAAATAAATTACAAATACAATATCCACACAGCTGAAGAATACATCAAACGATATACATAGAAGTGGGCAAAAAAAAAAAAAAACTTGATGATGCAAGAGGCAATCAGCTGTTTTGTGAGTGTCATCAGCTGATCTGATGGACGACACGTGGCCTCTCACTCTCCTCCAGCGCACCTGCTGAAGAGGACCCCAGAAGAAGGTCCAAATATATACATCAATTGATCTTGGTTATTACTGAGCATTGACTAGTGTATATATATATATATATATATATATATATATATATATATATATATATATATATATATATATATATATATATATATATATATATATATATATTATATATATATATATAACCACGGGGGAGTTGAATGATAGCTCTAGGCCTTTCACATTGCAGTAAACACATCATCAAGAGCTTACAAAAACGTTCCCCTGGACGAATCTACTTGGACTTCCTACTTATTTTGCAACTCCACCAACTCCTGATGTGTTGATTGCAACACGAAATGCCTAGAGCTATCATTCAACTTCTGTGTGTGTGTGTGTGTGTGTGTGTGTGTGTGTGTGTGTGTGTGTGTGTGTGTGTGTGTGTGTGTGTGTGTGTGTGTGTGTGTGTGTGTGTGTGTGTGTGTGTGTGTGTGTGTGTGTGTGTGTGTGTGTGTGTGTGTGTGTGTGTGTGTGTGTGTGTGTGTGTGTATCAGTGTCGTGATGAGTTCCTTAATACATGCACAAGTTGTGGAGGCAGCTGGTATCTCTGACCAGCTGAATTCAGATGGCTTACTGCCCACATGTTGAGCACAAGACATGTTGCAGAAACAACTTTTATTGGCAGCGTGAAAGTCTTGCAACACGTGACTTGCTTTTCCTTCCATTTGTCTGCAGTATGTAACTTGACTGTTGAATTCTTCAAGCAGAAGCTTGGTCAAAATACAAGCAGAAGCTTGGTTAAAATACAAGCAGAAGCTGGTTAAAATACAGGCAGAAGCTTGGTCAAAATACAGGCAGAAGCTTGGTCAAAATACAAGCAGAAGTTTGGTTAAAATACAGGAAGAAGCTTGGTTAAAATACAAGCAGAAGCTTGGTCAAAATACAGGAAAAAGCTTGGTCAAAATACAAGCAGAAGCTTGGTCAAAATACAGGAAAAAGCTTGGTCAAAATACAAGCAGAAGCTTGGTTAAAATACAGGCAGAAGCTTGGTTAAAATACAGGCAGAAGCTTGATCAAAATACAGGCAGAAGCTTGGTTAAAATACAGGCAGAAGCTTGGTCAAAATACAGGCAGAAGCTTGGTCAAAATACAGGCAGAAGCTTGGTCAAAATACAGGCAGAAGCTTGGTTAAAATACAGGCAGAAGCTTGGTTAAAATACAGGCAGAAGCTTGGTCAAAATACAGGCAGAAGCTTGGTCAAAATACAGGCGGAAGCTTGGTTAAAATACAGGCAGAAGCTTGGTTAAAATACAAGCAGAAGCTTGGTTAAAATACAGTCAGAAGCTTGGTCAAAATACAGGCAGAAGCTTGGTTAAAATACAGTCAGAAGCTTGGTCAAAATACAGGCAGAAGCTTGGTTAAAATACAGGCAGAAGCTTGGTTAAAATACAGGCAGAAGCTTGGTCAAAATACAGGCAGAAGCTTGGTCAAAATACAGGCAGAAGCTTGGTTAAAATACAGTCAGAAGCTTGGTTAAAATACAAGCAGAAGCTTGGTTAAAATACAGGCAGAAGCTTGGTTAAAATACAAGCAGAAGCTTGGTCAAAATACAGGCAGAAGCTTGGTTAAAATACAGTCAGAAGCTTGGTTAAAATACAAGCAGAAGCTTGGTCAAAATACAGGCAGAAGCTTGGCTAAAATACAGGCAGAAGCGTGGTTAAAATACAGGCAGAAGCTTGGTGAAAATACAGGCAGAAGCTTGGTTAAAATACAAGCAGAAGCTTGGTTAAAATACAAGCAGAAGCTTGGTCAAAATACAGGCAGAAGCTTGGTCAAAATACAGGCAGAAGCTTGGTCAAAATACAGGCAGAAGCTTGGTTAAAATACAGGCAGAAGCTTGGTTAAAATACAGGCAGAAGCTTGGTTAAAATACAGGCAGAAGCTTGGTCAAAATACAGGCAGAAGCTTGGTTAAAATACAAGCAG
>NC_091379.1:4575619-4583119 GCF_038502225.1 Cherax quadricarinatus
ACATCCCTTGAAACTGGGCAACTACCTGAGAAATGGAAGACAGCTAATGTAGTCCCCATATTTAAGAAAGGAAACAGAAACGTGGCACTAAACTACAGACCTGTGTCTCTGACATGTATTGTGTGCAAAGTCATGGAGAAGATTATCAGGAGGAGAGTGGTCGAACACCTGGAAAGGAACAAGATTATAAATGAAAACCAGCATGGGTTCATGGAAGGCAAATCTTGTATCACAAACCTCCTGGAGTTTTATGACAAGGTAACAGAAGTAAGACACGAGAGAGAGGGTTGGGTAGATTGCGTTTTCCTAGACTGCAGGAAGGCCTTTGACACAGTTCCCCACAAGAGATTAGTGCAGAAGCTGGAGGATCAGGCACACATAAAAGGAAGGGCACTGCAATGGATAAGGGAATACCTGACAGGGAGGCAGCAACGAGTCATGGTACGTGAAGAGGTATCACAGTGGGCGCCTGTTACGAGCGGGGTCCCACAGGGGTCAGTTCTAGGACCAGTGCTCTTTTTGATATATGTGAACGACATGATGGAAGGAATAGACTCTGAAGTGTCCCTGTTCGCAGATGACGTGAAGTTGATGAGAAGAATTAAATCGGACGAGGATGAGGCAGGACTGCAAAGAGACCTGGAGAGGCTGGACATGTGGTCCAGTAACTGGCTCCTCGAATTCAATCCAGCCAAATGCAAAGTCATGAAGATTGGGGAGGGGCAAAGAAGACCGCAGACAGAATATAGGCTAGGTGGACAAAGACTACAGACCTCACTCAGGGAGAAAGACCTTGGGGTGACCATAACACCGAGTACATCACCGGAGGCACACATCAACCAAATAACTGCTGCAGCATACGGGCGCCTGGCAAACCTGAGAATAGCGTTCCGATACCTCAATAAGGAATCGTTCAAGACACTGTACACTGTGTATGTTAGGCCCATACTGGAGTATGCAGCACCAGTCTGGAACCCACACCTGGTCAAGCACGTCAAGAAGTTAGAGAAAGTACAAAGGTTTGCAACAAGGCTAGTCCCAGAGCTCAAGGGAATGTCGTACGAGGAAAGGTTAAGGGAAATCGGACTGACGACACTGGAGGACAGAAGGGTCAGGGGAGACATGATAACGACATACAAGATACTGCGGGGAATAGACAAGGTGGACAGAGATAGGATGTTCCAGAGAGGGGACACAGGGACAAGGGGTCACAACTGGAAGCTGAAGACTCAGACGAGTCACAGGGACGTTAGGAAGTATTTCTTCAGTCATAGAGTTGTCAGCAAGTGGAATAGCCTAGCAAGTGAAGTAGTGGAGGCAGGAACCATACATAGTTTTAAGAAGAGGTATGACAAAGCTCAGGAAGCAGAGAGAGAGAGGATCCAGTAGCGATCAGTGAAGAGGCGGGGCCAGGAGCTGAGTCTCGACCCCTGCAACCACAATTAGGTGAGTACAATTAGGTGAGGTGAGTACACACACACACACATACACACACACACACACACACACACACACACACACACACACACACACACACACACACACACACATACTTACACACACACACACACACACACACACACACATACTTACACACACACACACACACACACACACACACACACACACACACACACACACATACTTACACACACACACACACACACACACACACACACACACACACACACACATACTTACACACACACACACACACACACACACACACACACACACACACACACACACACACATACTTACACACACACACACACACACATACTTACACACACACACACACACACACACACACATACACACACACACACACACACACACACACACACACACACACATACTTACACACACACACACACACACACACACACACACACACACACACACACACACACACACACACACACACACACACACATATACTTACACACACACACACACATATACTTACACACACACACACACACACACACACACACACACACACATACACACACACACACACACACACACAAACTCACACACACACACACACACACACACACACACACACACACACACACACACACACACACACACACACACACACACATACTTACACACACACACACACAATGATGGAGTGAAGGCAGGATCTATGCATAGCTTTAAGAGGTATGATAAAACTTATGGAGCAGGGAGAGTGATCTAGTAGGGACGTGTGTGTGTACTCACCTATTTGTACTCACCTATTTCTGGTTGCAGGGGTCGATTCATAGCTCCTGGCCCCGCCTCTTCGCTGATTGCTACTAGGTCCTCTCTCTCCCTGCCCCATGAGCTCTATCATACCTCGCCTTAAAACTATGTATGGTTCCCGCCTCCACTACGTCACTTTCCAGGCTATTCCACGGCCTGACTACTCTATGACTGAAGAAATACTTCCTAACATCCCTTTGATTCATCTGAGTCTTCAACTTCCAATTGTGACCTCTTGTGTCTGTGTCCCTTCTCTGGAACATCCCGTCTTTGTCCGCCTTGTCTATTCCGCGCAGTATTTTATATGTCGTTATCATGTCTCCCCTGACCCTCCTGTCCTCCAGTGTCGTCAGGCTGATTTCCCTCAACCTTTCTTCGTAGGACAATCCCCGTAGCTCTGGGACTAGTCTTGTTGCAAACCTTTGCACTTTCTCTAATTTCTTGACGTGCTTGACTAGGTGTGGATTCCAAACTGGTGCTGCATACTCCAGTATGGGCCTGACGTAGATGGTATACAGAGTCTTGAACGAATCCTTACTGAGGTATCGGAACGCTATCCGTAGGTTTGCCAGGCGCCCGTATGCTGCAGCAGTTATCTGATTGATGTGCGCCTCAGGAGATATGCTCGGTGTTATACTCACCCCCAGATCTTTTTCCTTGAGTGAGGTTTGCAGTCTTTGGCCATCTAAACTATATTGTGTCTGCGGTCTTCTTTGCCCTTCCCCAATCTTCATGACTTTGCATTTGGCAGGGTTAAACTCAAGGAGCCAGTTGCTGGACCAGGCTTGTAACCTGTCCAGGTCTCTTTGTAGTCCTGCCTGATCCTCATCCGATTTGATTCTTCTCATTAACTTCACATCATCTGCAAACAAGGACACTTCTGAGTCTATCCCTTCCGTTATGTCGTTCACATATACCAAGAACAGCACAGGTCCTAGGACTGACCCCTGTGGAACCCCGCTTGTCACAAGCGCCCACTCTGACACCTCGTCGCGTACCATGACTCGTTGTTGCCTCCCTATAAGGTATTCTCTTATCCATTGCAGTGCCTTTCCTGTTATGTGTGCCTCTTGTGAGGAACTGTGTCGAAGGCCTTCTTGCAGTCCAAAAAAATGCAGTCGATCCACCCCTCTCTCTCTCTTGTCTTACTTCTGTCACCTTGTCATAAAACTCTAGTAGGTTTGTGACACAGGATTTTTCTTCCCTGAAACCGTGCTGGTTGTCAATTATACACTTGTTTCTTTCCAGGTGCTCCACCACTCTCCTCCTGATGATCTTCTCCATGACCTTGCATACTATACACGTTAGTGATACAGGTCTGTACTTTAGTGCCTCATGTCTGTCTCCCTTTTTAAAAATTGGGACTACATTTGCCATCTTCCATACCTCAGGGAGTTGCCCAGTTTCAAATGATGTGTTGAAGATCTTTGTTAATGGCTCACACAATATCTCTGCTCCCTCTTTAAGGACCCATGGAGAGATGTTGTCTGGTTCCACCGCCTTTGAGGTGTCAAGTTCGCATAGCAGCTTCTTCACCTCCTCCTTGGTTATATGTACCTCATCCAGCACTTGCTGGTCTACCCCCCTGTTCTGATTTCCTGGAGTCCTACTGGTTTCCACTGTAAATAGTTCTTTCAATCTCGTGTTGAGCTCCTGACATACCTCTCGGCCGTTACTTGTGAATTCCCCATCACCCTTCCTCAGTCTGATTATCTGGTCCTTGACTGTTGTTTTCCTCCTGATGTGGCTGTACAACACCTTCGGGTCAGTCTTTACTTTTGATGCTATGTCATTTTCATATTGTCTCTGAGCCTCCCTTCTTATCTGTGCATATTCGTTTCTGGCTCTTCGGCTAATCTCTTTATTTTCCTGAGTTCTCTGTCTTCTGTACCTTTTCCATTCTCTAGTACACCTAATTTTTGCCTCCCTACACCTTTGGGTGAACCAAGGACTCGTTCTGTTCTTCCCATTATTTCTGTTTCCCTTGGGAACAAACCTCTCCTCTGCCTCCTTGCATTTTGTTGCCACATAGTCCATTATTTCTTGTACTGGTTTTCCTGTCAGTTCCCTCTCCCACTGAATGTTTTGAAGGAAGTTCCTCATGCCTGAGTAGTTCCCCCTTTTGTAGTTTGGTTTTCCCAGCCTATTCCTGCTACTCTCTCCACTTGGAGCTCAACTATGTAGTCAAAGCACAGAACCACATGATCACTAGCTCCCAGGGGCCTTTCATACAAGATATCCTCGATGTCTCAACTACTCAAGGTGAATACAAGGTCCAGTCTTGCTGGTTCATCTTCTCTCTCTCTGGTAGTGTCTCTAACATGTTGATGCATGAGGTTTTCCAGTACCACATCCATCATCTTGGCTCTCCATGTTTCGGGACCCCCATGGGGCTCCAGGTTTTCCCAGTCAATCTACTTGTGATTGAAATCACCCATAACTAGTAACTTTGCTCCCCCCATGTGTACTCTCCTGGCCACCTCGGCTAGTGTGTCGACCATGGCTCTGTTGCTCTCATCGTATTCTTCTCTTGGTCTCCTGCAGTTCTGTGGTGGGTTGTACATTACTGCAATTATCACCTTATGTCCCTCAGACTGGATTGTTCCTACTCAGTAGTCCCTTTCGCCCATGCCATCCATTCCTTCCATTTTCTCAAAACCCCACTGGCTTTTAATGAGCAGTGCAACTCCTCCTCCCCCTCTCCTCCCTCTGTCTTTCCTGAGGATTTGATATCCGGATGAAAAGATTGAATCTGTTATTATTCTGGTGAGTTTTGTTTCTGTGAGTGCTATTATGTCTGGGGATGTCTCTTTGATTCTTTCGTGCCACTCCTCATACTTGTTTGTTATTCCATCTGCATTTGTATACCACACCTTCAACTTCTTTTCTAAGACTGTGGTCTGGGAGGTATATTGGGGTTGGGGAAGTGGGAGACCTGATAAGGAACTATGGGTGGTTGCTGTGGGGGTGGAGTTTGTGATGCAGTGGGTGGGGGCATTGGATGTGTGTGTGCGTGTGTGTGTGTGTACTCACCTAGTTGAGGTTGCGGGGGTCGAGTCCGAGCTCCTGGCCCCGCCTCTTCACTGATCGCTACTAGGTCACTCTCCCTGAGCCGTGAGCTTTATCATACCTCTGCTTAAAGCTATGTATGGATCCTGCCTCCACTACATCGCTTCCCAAACTATTCCACTTACTGACTACTCTGTGGCTGAAGAAATACTTCCAAACATCCCTGTGATTCATCTGTGTCTTCAGCTTCCAACTGTGTCCCCTTGTTACTGTGTCCAATCTCTGGAACATCCTGTCTTTGTCCACCTTGTCAATTCCTCTCAGTATTTGGTATGTCGTTATCATGTCCCCCCTATCTCTCCTGTCCTCCAGTGTCGTCAGGTTGATTTCCCTTAACCTCTCCTCGTAGGACATACCTCTTAGCTCTGGGACTAGTCTTGTTGCAAACCTTTGCACTTTCTCTAGTTTCTTTACGTGCTTGGCTAGGTGTGGGTTCCAAACTGGTGCCGCATACTCCAATATGGGCCTAACATACACGGTGTACAGGGTCCTGAATGATTCCTTATTAAGATGTCGGAATGCTGTTCTGAGGTTTGCTAGGCGCCCATATGCTGCAGCAGATATTTGGTTGATGTGCGCTTCAGGGGATGTGCCTGGTGTTATACTCAACCCAAGATCTTTTTCCTTGAGTGAGGTTTGTAGTCTCTGGCCCCCCTAGACTGTACTCCGTCTGCGGTCTTCTTTGCCCTTCCCCAATCTTCATGACTTTGCACTTGGTGGGATTGAACTCCAGGAGCCAATTGCTGGACCAGGTCTGCAACCTGTGTGTGTGTGTGTGTGTGTCTGTGTGTGTGTGTGTGTGTGTGTGTGTGTGTGTGTGTGTGTGTGTGTGTGTGTGTGTGTGTGTGTGTGTGTGTGTGTGTGTGTGTGTGTGTGTGTGTGTGTGTGTGTGTGTGTGTGTGTGTGTGTGTGTGTGTTGTAGTGTGTGTCAGTGTTACAGTGTCAGTGTTACAGTGTCAGTGTTACAGTGTCAGTGTTACAGTGTCAGTGTTACAGTGTCAGTGTTACAGTGTCAGTGTTACAGTGTCAGCGTTACTGTGTCAGTGTTACAGTGTCAGTGTTACAGTGTTAGTGTTACAGTGACAGTGTTACAGTGTCAGTGTTACAGTGTCAGTGTTAGTGTTACAGTGACAGTGTTACAGTGACAGTGTTACAGTGTCAGTGTTACAGTGTCAGTGTTACAGTGTTACAGTGACAGTGTTACAGTGACAGTGTTACAGTGTCAGTGTTACAGTGTCAGTGTTACTGTGACAGTGTTACAGTGTCAGTGTTACAGTGTTATTGTTACAGTGTTAGTGTTACAGTGTCAGTGTTACAGTGTCAGTGTTACAGTGTCAGTGTTACAGTGTCAGTGTTACAGTGTCAGTGTTACAGTGACAGTGTTACTGTGAGAGTGTTACAGTGTCAGTGTTACAGTGTCAGTGTTACTGTGACAGTGTTACAGTGTCAGTGTTACAGTGTCAGTGTTACAGTGTCAGTGTTACAGTGACAGTGTTACAGTGTTAGTGTTACAGTGTTAGTGTTACAGTGTCAGTGTTACAGTGTCAGTGTTACAGTGTCAGTGTTACAGTGACAGTGTTACAGTGTCAGTGTTACAGTGACAGTGTTACAGTGACAGTGTTACAGTGTCAGTGTTACAGTGTCAGTGTTACTGTGACAGAGTTACAGTGTCAGTGCTACAGTGTTAGTGTTACAGTGTTAGTGTTACAGTGTCAGTGTTACAGGGTCAGTGTTACAGTGTCAGTGTTACAGTGTTAGTGTTACAGTCAGTGTTACAGTGTGTGTTACAGTCAGTGTTACAGTCAGTGTTACAGTCAGTGTTACAGTCAGTGTTACAGTGTTACAGTCAGTGTTACAGTGTTACAGTCAGTGTTACAGTGTTACAGTCAGTGTTACAGTGTTACAGTCAGTGTTACAGTGTTACAGTCAGTGTTACAGTGTTACAGTCAGTGTTACAGTCAGTGTTACAGTCAGTGTTACAGTCAGTGTTACAGTGTTACAGTCAGTGTTACAGTCAGTGTTACAGTGTCAGTGTTACAGTGACAGTGTTACAGTGTCAGTGTTACAGTGTCAGTGTTACAGTGTCAGTGTTACAGTGTCAGTGTTACAGTGTCAGTGTTACAGTGACAGTGTTACAGTGTCAGTGTTACAGTGTCAGTGATACAGTGACAGTGTTAC